>NC_047124.1:31636382-31846382 GCF_902500255.1 Thalassophryne amazonica | reverse complement strand
TGACTGGATGACTAAATGGTTAATATATGATGGATGGATGGATGGATGATGACTGGATGACTAAATGGTTAATATATGATGGATGGATGGATGGATGGATGTCATGTGACCTGTTGTTCAAGAAAAACTTGCCAGTGCAGTTTAGTGAATCAGACTTTTTTCATATCGCCTTGACAACCACCGTGCGAGTGTGAAAACATTTTCACGGTATTTGAGGGTTTTTCTCCCGAAACACACATTTTTCCATCAAGCCTGTTTTTAATTTCTTACTTCAAATTGTGGAATTTGAAGGTAACGGAAACCAGACTACAACAACTTGTGTCTGACTGTCCCACAGTTGGTGGCAGCGGAAATACAGTTTGTAATATTCTCTATGGTGATTGGTGGTAGTGAAGGTTTGGGGGGGGGGGGGTTTGGGGGGGGTGGTGTTGATTGGACACTAGTCTGTGTCTGGTAGTCCTGTCACAGACCAGAGGGGTGTGTGAGTAGGAGAGAGGACAAACACAGAGCTCCATTCAGGTCCCAACCACAGACGCATCATTCAGTCTGACATGACGACACGTCTCTGGGACCGCGGCGCTCGTATAGCACCCAGCCCGGCCAATCACAGACGCGTCATTCACACACACACTTCCGCTGAGTCTATCCAACACGGACGTGGCCACAGAGAATCTTTCTCAAATTGCCTCTTCTTATTCATTCACAGTGTCCTCTTGTCGCCAGCACACCATAAAGATGTTATATGGGGCTGATTCTTGTAAGTGCACGCCCCTAAAACGTAATGAGCACCTTCACCGCCGTAGCTGGAGCAGGAGTTTATCCATTAGTAAGCCATAATATTGACAAGGCCGCGGTCTCGGGGTCCAAACCCTGGGTGTGCAGCGGTAACACAGGGCGACAGGCCGGGCAGGGGGGGGTGTCGATGTGAGGCCCTTACAGGGCGATAAAGGCTGTTGTTCCACTTTCTATAAGCGGGGTTTGACGGACAGCACACGGGGGTGGAGATCGGGAGGGAGAGCGGCGAGTGCTAGCGGGTTTCAGATGCACAGAAGGAATTTAGTGGTGGGACAAAGACCTCAAGCGGCCTGCAGGAAAGACGCTCTGGGCGAGCTGTAACTACTGCAGAAAACAACGGTTACACAGCAACAACTATGCCGCACATCCTGCCGCGCTACTTCAGGTTTGAAAGTTTGCTTCAAAAGCCATCACAGCAACCACTGTAGATCGCCCAACGTCATTTCTCTCCTGACGAAAAAACATTATTCTATAAGAGATGCAGTTTCTCCCCATGATTGATGAATTTTTCACACATTTTGATTAGTTTGTGCACACTTTTTGATCAATGTGGTCACATTTGGATTAATGTATGCAAGTGATTTGTGCACAAGATACAGTTCAGTCACACAGTTTATTAATTTATTAGCACAAGAAACAATTCATCCCACATTCTGATTAATCTGTGCACACATTTGTTTTGAGTAAATTAATTGCATAAGATATTTCATTCATTTCGTCACACAAGATAAAATTCATCCCAAATTTTATATGTGCATGTTTTGATTAATCTGTGCACACAAGATACAATTGTCCCATGTTTTTATTAATTGTGTACGCACATTTTGATTCATTTGTTTACAGAAGATAAAATGTGTTCCCAAATTTTAATTCGGTCATACAAGATACAATTCATTCTCAACTTTAATTTGCATACAAATTATACAATTCATCCCATTTTGATTCATTTGTGCATGTGTTGATTTGTTTTTGTGCAAAAGATACAATTCATTCCACATTTTGATTAATTTGTGCACACATTTGTTTTGAGTAAATTGAGTGCACAAGATACAGTTCATTCCCACATCTTCATTAATTTCTTCACATAAGATAAAATTCATCCCAAATTTCACATGTGCACATTTTGATTAATTTGTGCACACAAGATACAACTGTCTTATATTTTGATTAATTGTGTACATACATTTGATTAATTTGTCCACACAAGATACAATTCATTCCCAATTTTGAATTTGCACAAAAATTATACAATTCACTCAGTTTTGACTAACATGTATACTTTTTGATTAATTTGTGCATGTGCTGATTTGTTTTTGTGCAAAAGATACAATTCATTGATGTGTGTTGATTACTTTGTTAGTACAAGATACCATTCGTTCCATGTTTTGATGAATTTGTGCATGCGCTTCTTTTGATTATATCATGTACACATGATACAATTAGTTCTACTTTCTGATTAATTTGTGTACACATTTGTTTTGAGCAAATTATCTTGATTAATTTCTTCACACTAGATCAAATTCATCCCATATTTTACATGTGCATGTTTTGATTAATTTGTGCCCACAAGATACAATTGTCCCATGTTTTGATTTATTATGTAACACATACTTTGATTAATTTGTCCGCACAAGATACAATTCATTCCCAACTTTTAATTTACATACAAATTACACAATTAATCCTGTTTTGAGTAATTTGCACGTGTTGATTTCTTTTTGTGCAGAAGATACAATTCATTACCGTGTTTTGACTAATTTGTTAGTACAAGATACAATTCGTTCTACGTTTTAATTAATTTGTGCACGTTTGTTTTGATTAAATCGTGTACACAAGTTACAATTAATTTACATGTCTTAATTAATTTCTTCATACACGATACAGTTCATCCCTAATCATTATGTGCACATATTTTAATTAATTTGTACAATTAATTGCCATGATTGTAACTTCAAAATACACACATACTCATCTCCAACCGCTTAGTCCAATTAAGGGTTGCGGGATAACTTAAAAATAAAACAAGATAAATAATTTAAGCAGCACACAAAGCTAAGTCACTTCTTTCAGCCTGTTTGAAGCACTTGCCCTTCTGTCCCTCTGCAGTCTGAATTAAAGGCACGTTTTTTTTTCCTGTTTTTAATTTAGCTCAAATTAAGTCCTCATTTTTGCCTAAATTCAAACTTTCTTGATTCTCCACTGGTTCCTGTGAAGTCTTTGGGGCTGTGACCACCAACATGGTTTTTCCCAGCTGAAATCACTTCAACGCTTTGGTTGCTAAGCTCCTCAGAAGTAAAAATGTTAGTACAAAGCGGGGAACTTGCTCTGGATTATTCAAAATGTGGGAACTAAATGCATCAGTGCAATGCACTCAGTGTAGTAAAATGTGGCCTTGATATATATTTTCTCTCTGTCTCTCTGTGGCCGCTCAGGGGCTCCTTATGAATGCCTTTTATGTCGGGGTTTCTGCTTTGAGAGTTGGTGCAGCATGATGTGATCTCATCATTATTAACATTAATATCACCATCTTATCATTCTGCATGTTTTATATGATTAGATTGTGTTAGTATTCCCGTGTCTTCTGGTAAAAGTTCTTATATTGGGGTTTCCAGCATACAGCCTCGTCCCTTCAGCCACACTTTTTGCATAAGTGTGCACAACGTACACTAATCGGTGTTTGCACCATATCTGTAATATAACATGTCACACCACCACATCGGTTTACATGATGGAATTACTGAAGCTGATACACCGAGGCTGCAGTGCAGGAGGGTGGGCGGGGAGAGAAACCAGCGAAGTGTTCTGAGGTCTCCCTGTCACTGCTGTACAGGGTCGTGCATTTCGCAAAGGGATGGAGCAGCTGCTTTTTGAAACTGAGAGGAGGAGAGGGAGGGAAGGTTGTGAGGAAAGAGGGCAACAACAAAGTGTATGTCATCACCGCCGCCTCCTGAACACACTGATCTGATTCCCAACAACACAAAAACCATATTAAAGACAACATATAATGAGCAAAGGGCATCGTTTTATGTCACTGTCTTCAACATGATGAGCATCAGACCAAGAAGGAGCTGCTCGGAACAGTCTGCACTGATCTCATGACCTTTAGGCCAAAAACTTTGTCTAAATGTGCATGCTGAAGTGTTTGGAAACAAGGACGGCGCATGATTGTTCATCACACAACCTCTGACCCTTAGTGAGCAATGACACCAGACAGGACTTTAATGTACTGCATGCAGCAGCAACTCCTAAAGCGTGATACCCCTGAAGTTAAGATCAGTCTGATGTGTTCAGAAGCTGCATCCGCAGACTGATAGGTGAGAAACTCCACGTTGAGTGGGACATTTAACCTGCTGTGTTTGTTCCACACAGAGGACGGAGTGAAACCTGCACACACTACCAAAGGATTTGTCATCGTTTTTACATTAATGACTGGCTGCACACGACGCCACGACCTGCACGCACTGTTTCAACCGAAGTCAGAAGCAGAATCCCTCACAAACCCGCTTTATTTTCGCTCCATGCTGCAAGAGACACACGCGCGAATTTGGGCACGCCACCTAGAGATCTGTGGCTGCAGATCTGCGTGATGCACAGCATGCACGGATCGTTTCTTGGTTTCTGCACGATCCAATCGGGAGGGTTCGGTTCGTGCACCGAGGCGCTCATGCAGGGCGGGCGGGCGCGCATGGCGCAGCAGTAAGAACAGGTGCAGGCAGCGCGACACCTGGCTGACTGACTGACCTGACTGGTTGGCTGGCGCAGTGACAGGCTCACAACCCAAAAAAAACAAAACAAAACTGGAGATAAATCCTCACCAAACACTCCCTGAAAGAGTCCTGGTTGTGTGTGTGTGTGTGTGTGTGTGTGTGTGTGTTTAAGGCGCTGACACGCGCCTTTGCTTACCTGTAATCTATGCAGATCTCACTTCACAGCCGCATCGGCACTGCGGATAAGAGCCACGTCCGGAGCAATCCCCAACTCCTTGGACTCCCTCCGCCAAAAAAAAGAAAAAAAAAAAGAAGAAGAGGGTGAAACGTAGATGTTATATCCTGATCAAACGGCTTGTCCGCTTTAAATCCCGTTCGCATGCGGTTCCAGAGAGCGGCAGACTTCCAGCAGCATCCCAGATCAGCGGGAGCCGACTGCGCCGATCTGTGCGCGCTGACACCCGGGAGCTGCACCTCCCATTCCCGGCCTGGAGGCGGAGGAGGACGAGGAGGAGGACGCACTTGGTATGCCGCTGGAAAAGCCTCTGCGCCGTTACGCGGGATACCGCTACCGCAGGAGGCTGCGCGTGCGTGCGAGTGCGCAGAGATGTGTCTCAGTGCGGCGCTCCTGCTCAACTGAGGAGCTGAGGGCGGCTGCGGAGGAGAAGGAGGGAGACGCTTGAGGGTGGGGTGGGGGGTTGGCACCCCTCTCTCGTTCAAGGAACCACGTCGTGGTCCATTCTGAACTTTACATTTACAGTGCGCGCAAAGTGCGCATTTACGCACGAGAAACTCCTTTTACGCACATATTTGCTTGTGCGTAAAAAGTTCGGATTCTTTTTGCTTTAAGTAAATGGAAGTAAACACTTATTTCTGCCCCCGATCGGATTTAATTTCAACAATAAAACAGCAAAACAGGAGTGAGACGATCCGAGTGGATCATTTAAAGATCAAGATTAGGCAGCAGTGCCACACAATTACAGCAGTTACAGAGGATTAAAAAAAAATCTGCATTTTTTTTTTTTCTTTGATGATCTTTTACAAAATCCTCCAGGAGGAGGGTCAGAACCTACATATTCATCTAATTAATATTCTTAAAGGCTAATTATGTAATCGAAATAATTAAGTAGTGTGGGAGCAGATAACACAAATAATGTGCACAATAATGAGAATAATGACGATCTGATGATCTTATATCCATGTATATAATCTCAGTATTTTATCCAAACAGTTGATGGGAGACTGAAGTTTTGGTTCTTTTTAAAAAGACAACTTAAAAAAAAAAAAGAATATAGTGGCTTTTGCTGCAACATCCTCCATCCCCCTTCCTGCGCTCTTCCAGAGGGACTCCTTCCCTTTGAAACACTGCATCAGAGCGCCACCTACAGGCCAAACACTCCGTACAGTGGAGCTGATCTAACAGCAGTGCTTTCATCATCACTTTGGTGTTTCATGACGAGTGGAAGCGGATGAACAACCCAAAAACGGTGAAGATAAAACTCTTGATGTCACATCAAAAAATGCCTCAAAACACTCACTTGCAGAATAAATATGATCACTTTAGAGCTAAAAACAACAACAACAAGGGGTCCAGGATACAACCAGAGAGAAAAGATTTCAAGTCAAGCTGCAACTATCATTGATTACTCAATCAATTTATTTCTTTCGATTAATCAATTAGCTGTTTAGCTCAGAAAATGGTGAAAAATGTTAATCAGTGTTCTTTCAGAACCCAGGATCAGGCCTTCAAATGTCACGCTTGGTCCATCATCCAAAAATATTTCTGACAGAGGGAAGTTAAGAAACTGATAAAGTAAAACTAAAAATATTCATACTTAAAAAGCTGAAATCAGACAATTTTGATGTTTAAAGAACTCAACATGATTAATCGATTATCAAGAGCTGTTAATTAATTTAATGTTTGATTACTAATTGAATAATTGGCAGCTCTAATTTCAACTGGATGAAAACAGAGAACCAAATTAGGACTGGATGTGGGATTTCCTTACAACAGCTACAGGGTGAATTATCCAAAAGTGGGGCAAATAAATTCCAATATGTTTACTGATCATTTTGAGTAAAAATCAGTTAACTGCAGTTTATTTCAGGCAGGAGTATTTTGAAACTGCAATAAAAATATATATATATTTTTTTGCTGTCTTAAGAAATTTGAGGGTTTTTTTTTTTAAATTCAGGGTATTTCTTATCATTTTGCTGTTTTTTGTTGTTTGTTTGTTTATGTATTTATACTAGTTATGGTCAAGTACTACTTTAGGAGCCAAATGATGCTCAATCAGATCAGTATTTATCATATTTTCCAAACTATAAGTGTTTTTTGGGGGTTGTTTGTTGTTTGTTTTCTTGTTTTTTGGTCCTGCCACTTACAGTGAGGAAAATAAGTATTTGAACACCCTGCAGTTTTGCAAGTTCTCCCACTTAGAAATCATGGAGGGGTCTGAAATTTTCATGTCCACTGTGAGAGACATAATCTTAAAAAAAAAGAAATCTGGAAATCACAATGTATGATTTTAAATAATTATTTGTATGTTACTGCTGAAAATAAGTATTTGAACACCTGTGAAAATCAGTGTTAATATTTGGTACAGTAGACTTTATTTACAATTACAGAGGTCAAACATTTCCTGTAGTTTTTCACCAGGTTTTCACACACTGCAGCAGGGATTTTGGTCCACTCCTCCATACAGATCTTCTCCAAATCTTTCAGGTTTGGAGTTTCAGCTCCCTCAAAGATTTTCTATTGAGTTCAGGTCTGGAGACTGGCCAGGCCACTCCAGGACCTTGAAATGCTTCTTACGGAGCGACTCCTTAGTTGCCCTGGCTGTGTGTTTGGGGTCATTGTCATGCTGGAAGACCCAGCCATGACCCATCTTCAATGCTCTTACTGAGGGAAGGAGGTTGTTTGCCAAAATCTCACAATACATGACCCCATCCATCCTCCCTTCAATACGGTGCAGTCGTCCTGTCCCCTTTGCAGAAGAGCACCCCCAGAGTATGATGTTTCCACCCCCATTCTTCACGGTTGGGATGGTTTTCTTGGGGTTGTTCTCATCCTCTAAACATGGTAAGTGGAGTTGATTCCAAGAAGCTCTATTCTGGTCTCATCTGACCACATGACCTTCTCCCATGCCTCCTCCGGATCATCCAGATGGTCACTGGCGAACTTCAAATGGGCCTGGACATGTGCTGGCTTGAGCAGGGGGACCTTGCTGCTCTGCAGGATTTTAAACCATGACAGCATCATGTGTTACTAATGTAATCTTTGTGACTGTGGTCTCAGCTCTCTTCAGGTCATTGACCAGGTCCTCCTGTGTAGTTCAGAGCTTTCTCAGAATCATCCTTACCCCACAAAGTGAGATCTTGCATGGAATCCCAGACCGAGGGAGATTGACAGTCATGTTGTGTTTCTTCCACTTTCTACTAAATAATCCTAACAGTTGTTGTCTTCTACCAAGCTGCTTGCCTGTTGTCCTGTAGTCCATCCCAGCCTTGTGGGCGTCTACAGTTTTGTCCCTGGTGTCCTTAGACAGCTCTTTGGTCTTGGCTATGGTGGACAGGTTGGAGTGTGATTGATTGAGTGTGTGAACAGGTGTCTTTTATACAGGTAACAAGTTCAAACAGGTGCAACTAATACAGGTAAACAGTGCAGAATAAGAGGGCTTCTTAAAGAAAAATTAACAGGTCTGATTTGAACCCATGATCTTCTGGACTCAAGCCCAACACCTTAACCACTAGACCATCACCTCCCCTAAAGTCAGGCCTGTTTGTTTACAGAACACCTAAAACAGGAAGAGTTTACTGGATTATGAGCCTGGTTGAGATTGAAGATCATTTTTAATTCATATTTACCAAATCATTATCAAATATGTCCGTCAGATATTTCTAAGACTTTGCGTCCGTCTGTCTGTCCTCAGCATAAGTCCAGTTCTATTACTGCCAGAGTCTTCAAATTCACAGGGAACATTCCTGGGACACATACCTTGGACAAGTTCAAAGATGACTAACCTTGTCTTATTTTAAGAGGTATTTTAGGTTAAAAAGTAACATTCTGTTTCAATCTGTTCACTTTTGTTTTTGAGAGGCAGGGGTGACAGCCAATCAGAGTTGAGCTGCACTGTGACATCAGAGGCTGGTCTTTTCAAAACTGCTTTGTTTTGTGTGTTTATATGCATGTTTCTCATATATTATGTAAAAGATAACGAGAAATAAACACTTCTGAAACTGAAAACGCTGTTTTTGGAACCGAATAGCACATATTTACAAGACATTTCGCAAATGTTAACATGGTGGCGTCACTGGCTGGTAGCTAGCTGCGAAACTCCATTTCGTTTGTGTGTAAATATAACCTCTGTGTTATGTAAAAGCTAGAGAGAAATAAACACATCTAAAACTGAAAACGCTGTTTTCGTAACCCGATAACACCTCTGGTGTCATTTATAAAACATTTTGCGGATGTTAGCATGGTGACGTCACTGGTTGGTAGTTAGCTGCAAAACTCCATTTCATTTGTGTGTAAATATAACCTCCGTGTCATGTAAAAGCTAGAGAGAAATAAACACATCTAAAACAGAAAATGCTGTTTTTGTAACCCGATAACACTTCTGGAGTCATTATTAAGACATTTTGCAGATGTTAGCATGCGTGCTAACTTCCGCTAAATCAAAGCTAGCTTCTTATGGAATTAAATTTGTCTCATTATTATGTGCAAATGCACAGAGGGTGGTCTATAAATATTCTTTGATTGGCACAACATGAACAAATGATATTTGATTTTAACAAATTGTGCATAAAACAATAGGATCTTAATAATTAATTAAACAACTGAAAACTATAAAGAACACAAAGCTCATACGGCTGAGGATACTTTAGCATTGCGTTATATTATTTCATTCATATTTTTATAATGTGGCCCACTGACTCCACGTTTGACGCAATCATGTTTTCAGACAGTAAAATTCTAGATACGTTTTCTGACCAAATTATTATTATTATTATTATTATTATTGTGAAAAAATAGACAAATGTTCTGTTCCCCTGACTTGTCAAGTCTTAATAAAGGGGCTGTAAAAGTGATAACTAATTCCATTTTATATCTGTATTTTTATTTCACTCTATAAAAGCTTTTTTTTTTTCTTCCCTGCTGTAGTTGTTGCACTTTGGACATTTTATTCAGCACAAAATTGGTCCATCTGCATTTATTTCTGACCACATTTTAAATTGTGTACTTAATATTCAGGACTGCCGATAATTCTGACCGGGGCTGAATTCAGCAGCTGTAAAATCAATATGAAGAATGAACCGCCTCAGCCTTTAATAGACAACAAAACACATGAAAACAAATTGTTTTTCAAATTAAATCCCTCAGTGTCACCTCTGAGGAAGACCAATGTTTTTGAGATCACTTCATGTCTTCTTGTTGAGGGTTTGTTATTTGCTCAAACCTCTTTGACAGGCCATTGATTTCACTGTGGTTCAGATTTCTCTTCATTTATTATGTTTTGGTGCATTTGACAAAGTCTTAGGGTGGAATAATGAAAATGAGCAGCAAACCTATAATGTTTAATTATTCAGCACCAGATGAAATCAACAGAGTGTCAGTCTCAGAGAGTTGGACTGTGTGACAAGAATTACTTTGACAAAGATCAGAGTCACTTTAATGACTTTATATAATACTGAGGTCAAAGATCCACAACCAAATCAAACATTCATACAACAAATGATGAGGATTCTGCATTTTATCATAACAATTCCATCTTGTCAGTGCACTGCATGATCATTTAGCAATTAATATATCAAATCAAACATATATTTGTCCGTCCACTGCTTCCATTACTGTGCACTTTAATATATATAATATAATATAATATAATATAATATTAGATTATATATATGGTGCTATGCAAAACAATAATAATAATAACAATAATGACTGGAGCACTGTGCTCGTACAGCTCAAACCTCCGACAACACTAGTTTCCAATTCCACAAATTTTACCTTGGAAAAAACTTCAAGGTCAAACTCCTGTTTTATAAGCTAAAATATAATGCAAAATATAGCTCAAAAGGGCTTTTTAACGTTAAAATCAAATATCCACTAAATCCGCAAAATGAATCAGATACAGATTTAATCTATTCATTGAGAGTGCCAGTTTGTACCTCATTGTAACAAATGAGCATGACTGATGCATGTTTGATTGAAATATAATGCAAAATGTATGTACACTAAATGGGCTTGTCAACATGAAATTCAAATGTCCATAAAATCCGCAACCCGGATCAGATCCGGATCAAACTAAGTCAGGTGATACTGAGTGCCAGTCTGCATTTCACTTCAAATATGAGAGTGATTTGGGAATGTTTGTTTAAGTTATAATGTAAAATATACATTAAATGGGGTTTTCAATGTTAAATTTGAATGGCCACAAAATCCACAATCAGGATCAGATCTGGATCAAACTTTGTCAGGAGATGGTGAGTGCCAATCTATACCGCACTTTCAAATATGAGAGTGACGGGGGTATGTTTGATTAAGATATAATGGAAAATATACATTCAATGGGGTTTTCAATGTTAAATTCAAATGTCCACAAAATCCACAATCCGGATCAGATCTGTATCAAACTGTTAGGTGATAGTGAGTGCCAATCTATACCTCACTTTCAAATACGAGAGTGATTGAAGCACTTTTGATTGCGATATAATGTAAAATGTACACCAAATGGGCTTTTCAATATTAAACTCAAATGTCCACAAAATCCACAATCCTGATCAGATCCAAATCAAACTTTGTCAGGTGATAGTGAGTGCCAGTCTGCACCTTGCTTTCAAATATGAGAGTGATTGGGGCCCATTTGATTAAGTTATAATGTAAAATATACATTAAATGGAGTTTTCAATGTTAAATATAAATGGCCACAAAATCTGCAATCTGGACGAGATCCAGATCAAACTTTGGCAGTCAATAAAGGATACCATTCTACATAAAGCTGTCAAATATGAAAGAAATTTCATCTTTTTTGACAGAGTTATGACTTTTTGAAAATTAATTCAATGTTAAATATAGGGATTTTTCCCGATCTTGCAAGGTTTTTCCTGACTTTGACTTTTGACCTTGAAAACTGAATCAGTTCTTGTCTATCAGGATGTGAATCCTCAGTAAAAAAAAAAATATATATCATAAGGATATATGAAAAATTGTGGGCTCCAGGCTGTTCACAAACAAACAAACAGACAAACAGCCGAAAACTTAACCTTCTTCGTTGGCGGAGGTAATTAAGCAATTGCATCAAAAAAGCATTTGGTGTTTCAAATGCGTGAAACAACAAGTGCTTTGCTAAATAATATCACATTTCAAACTGCTTGAAACACTAAAACAATTGCTTTTGAAAATAATACAATTAATTGAAACGCTCAACAATAAATATTCAAATAACTGGTTCACATAATGACCCACTCTTTTGAAATATTTCTAAACTAAATTAGATAATTGCTTCGGAAATGTATTCAGTGTTTGGAATGCTCAACACAATCTGACTGGGACATCTAGCGGTGGGAAAAGAAGCTTCTTTGTTGGAAAAAATGATTCATAGTTTTGAAATGCTTGAAAATGAAATGAAACAAATGTTTCAGAAAAAGGTGCAATTTTGAAATGTTAAATAAAAAGTATAAAAAAGAAAAGTATTTACTCATTCAAACTAAAACTGTTTAAGAATTCTCAAAATAGTAAACCTACGGTATCAACTGCTTCAGAAAATGATTCAAGATTTTGAAAAGTTCAGCACACTACAACTGTGCCATCTAATGGACAGTGTCCAATGGACACTTTGCTTTATTAAAAAATTCCAGTTTTGAAATGTTTGAAATCTAAATGAAGTTATTGCACCAGAAAAATTATTGATTGTTGAAAGTTTTGAAATGCTTAATACACCAAGTACTTTTAATAAAAAAGTCGGTGTTTCAAACTGTTTGAAACAATAACTGAAACAATTGCTTAGAAAATAATTGTATGAAAATAACATCAATCAACTGCTTTCTAAAATTTTATAATCCCTAACACACTGCAATGATGATGTCTAGTGGACAGTAAAGGCTCTCTGATTAACATAATCAATCTTTAAACAGAAATTTAAGAAAAACAGTTGCTTTTGAAAATGTTCACCGGTTTTGAAACTCTTAAAAAAATGAAGTGAAACACTGTCTTAAGTAAATAATTTTACATTTGAAAAATTAACAAATTAACAAATCCTTCTGAAAAGTACCCAGTAAGACTCTTCAGCTGCTCTCCCCATAGCAGAACCGAGGTTGATCTGCATATTGATTTGGCACAAATTTTACACCAGATGCCCTTCCTGACACAAACGAAATACTGAATTCCTTTAAAAAAAATTCAAAACTGAATTTTGAAAAATAAAAATGTTTCCAAACACTTGACACAACAGAGGTTGACATCTATTGGAGAGTGGGACATTCGTGACTAAACAAATTATTCAGGTTGTTTCCTAAAAGCATCTTAAGGACTTTTTACCCGTGGCCAAAATATGGCCATCGGTATTGGTAAGACTTTGTGTCTGTCCGTCCATATGTGCTCAGCATAACTCCAGTCCTATTAGTATCAGGGTCTTGAAATTCACAGGGAGCATTCTTGGGACACAGACCATGGACAATTTCAAAGATGGCTAACCTTGACAGATTTAAGAGGTCAAAAGGTCACATTCTGTTTCCTATTTTTATGCTCGCTCATACGGCCAAGGGTATTTTAGCACTGCGTTACATTTTTGAGATTATCTTGGTTTTAAAATGTTTTGGTAAAACAATGCCCAGTTTTTGTTTGAAATGTGGTTTAATAAAAGTCAAATTCAGGCCACTTCAAACAGTAATGTGAACACCGACATAAACAATCGGCAGTTTTTAAATTGAGAAGCTTGATTAGAAGACCAGGTTATCCAAAAAAACCCCAAAAGGTTGGTGGTTTGATCCCTGACTACTACAGAAATTTGGTATTTTCATTATATGTACAAGTTCATGGACTTGACTGCCTGTGTGTGATGAGGCCAATCCGACTTCTCGGTTTGTCTTGCAAATGAGATGTTGACTTATGGAGGCAACCTGAACAGCTTTGACCAAGCTTCCTCTTTAACACAGCTGAGCGGGCTGGATGCACGTGCGTGTTTACGTGCACGCCCATCACCAGCTGGCATGGCAACATTTCTACATTTTTCCATTGAATGAACCCAAAGAGGTTATTTGAAAAACAGCTGTACGAGTTTAATCTTAAGCCTTTGGGGACGTGGAGATCAACCTGTGGTTGCACGCAGTTCCCAGAGGGTCTAGCCCTTACCGCTGCTGTAAAGTCCCTGTGCACACACACACACACACACACACACACACACACACACACACACACACACACACACACACACACACACACACACACACACACACACACACCCCATAATAGACATGATAGACATTCATCACACATATGTTATAGTATATATCCCCTCAATGCAGCGAGCTGCTAAATCACGCAAAAAAGTGTGTATATATCCACTTAACGGTCAATTTACAAGCCATTTCTATCCCGGCGATGATAATATTTATGAGCTGCCAATGGTGACGCCGGATTTAGTACGCCCATCTTCATAAAAGTGTCGGGCTGTTCCCTGCAGTCTCGTTTCTTTCGGATTAAATCACACTGAAACACTCGATACGTCAGCCACAACCATGATATCTCATTTTCCTGGAAAATCTATTAGCATGTCGGTGAGCTAATGAAGTTTCATGTGCTGCACGGACGCACTGAATGACACTGATATCCCGTTGATTTGGATTGTAAATAGGTTTTCAATTTTTGCCCATTTTGTGACTTACCGGGCAGCAAATTATATTGAAGATGACTTTGCTGTATATGTGAGCGCAGAGACGGACGGGTGTGTTGAATATGTCACTCACTCATATAATTAATTTGCATATTGATGACTTGCTGGTTTATGTAAATGTGTATGCCTGTGCATTTCAGTATTTATTCCATCATGCCAGCTAAGGGTGTATTTATTCATCCGTGGGTCACTCCCCCTCTTTGGGGTAGCAGATGTCTGTCTGTTCACATAGGTGTGTGTGTGGTTGCGTGCACACGTGCACCCCAGGGCCAGGTGAGGCAGTGTTTTGCCAGTGATTACTCCTGAGATCCAAGATCATGTCCGTTGAGATCCAAATCCAAACATCCCCACTGTGCATCTCTCCGTCCCCCCAGAATTATGTCCTTTCAATGGGGCAAGCAGTCCAGATGGTCAGGGGGTTGGAGACTTGGAACATATATATATGCAAATAGTCAAAACAATCCAAGTAGATTTGTACAGATTGAATTATATAAATCAAGCCTGTGAGAGATTACATGTGGCATTTCACAGGGATCAGTGTTAGTGTTTTTTTATTGTATGCAAATTAACTCTAAATTTTCATGAGAAATAAAAATATTATTTGCAGATGACACCACTATTTTCTGATCAGATAAAAACCTGGAGAAGCACTTGGTAAAGGTTTAACATCCAATAAAAGGCAAATAGTAAGTTCTTTTGGCTTCTGTCTTTCTCACCACAGCAGATTCAATTTGCATCCGCATGTTTTTTTGGCACAAGTTTTACACCAGATGCCTTTTCTGATGCAACTCCACCTTACACGGAGAATGGGCACGGTTGGTCAAGAGAACTGGGGAACCTTGTTTTGGGAGCAAGTGCATTGACCTCTTGGTCACCACACAGCTCCTTTCAAGGAAACACAACATCTAATAAGCTAAAATCAAAGCTTTACCAGGTGGTGGTGTTGCGTTTGTTCACACACAATCTGGATTAGACTCTGGGATAGGACAGGGGGGGGAAATGATAGTTCATGCACTATGTCCCAGAGATTTTTTCCATAACCACAGTACACTTTGAAATAAAAATGCTTTATAAGATGAAAATTCAGAATTTACTTGAAAAAGCCTCTCTGACTTTGTCTCCAAACTGTCCCACTTGAGCTGTTCCTCTGATATGTTCATTCCTAATCCTGTACATTCTCAACACTCCCAAAGAGAATCGCAACATTTTCAGCTCTGCCACTTCCAGCTCTGCCTCCTGTCTTTTTGTTAGTGCCACGTCTCTAAGCCATACAACATAGCTGGTTTCACTACTTTCTTGTAGACTTTCCCCTTCACTCTTGCAGATATTCTTCGGTTACAAATCACTCCTGCCACCTTTCTTTACCCACTCCACCCTGCCTGCACTCTCTTCACCTCTCTACCACACTCGCCATTACTTTGGAAAGTTGACCCCAAGTATTTAAACTCATCTACTTTCCCCACTTCTACTCCTTGTAAGTACACTATTCCACTGGGCTCCCTCTCATTCACACACATGTACTCAGCCTTACTCGTACTGACTTTCATTCCCCTTCTCTCCAGAGCATATCTCCACCTTTCCAGGTTAGACTCGACCTGCTCTCTACTCTCACTACAGATCACAATGTCATCTGCAAACATCATAGTCCATGGAGACTTCTGTCTGATGTCATCTGTTAATATTAGTCTAAATAGTGTGACGAGTGTTCTTCCGTATGGCATAAGTACAGATGGCGTGGGGGTGTTTCTCTTGTAAACCTTCTGCCATTTTCATTTTGTTATTGGTCCACCTCACTAATGTCATCAAAATACTGATTCCATGGTTACAAGGACACATTAAAAACAACATATAAATGAATTAAGAATGCTATGCGCATGTTGTCACAACACATACACAGAATGCAGAATACTACTGGAAATACAACCCACTCAATGAGTATTTATTTATTTAACCAGGTTAGTCCCATTGAGATTGAGATCTCTTGTGCAAGAGAGACCTGGACAATTACAAAGTTTCCAGTTCACCTGACCTGCATGTCTTTAAATGTGGTAGGAAACCCATGCAAACATGGGGAGAACATGCAAACTCCACACATAAAGGCCACAGGTGGGAATCAAACCCATGACCTTCTTGCTGTGAGGCAACAGTGCTAACCACTAAGCCACTGTGCTGTGAGTAACTTTAACCTTTAAGCACAGTAAAACTTCCCTGAACAAATATACATAAATTTTACAGTACCCTTGGTGTTTAATCTGAAAACAGCATGAGAATGTGGAAGCGGGAAGGAAAAACACTGAATTCCACACAAACGTTAGTTTGGGTGTTAACTGATTGAACACAGATGAAGCACATTTACATTTTAAATTGTCATTGTCTTCCCAATCTGATGGAAACAAGCTGCCGAGTGGTGTAATTATGTATGCATGAATACATTTCATAAATGCGCTGTGTCATTGCACCAGAAAATGCCGTGCGCATTACCATAAGCAATGAGCGACAGAGTACGTCGTATTCATTTTGGCGTGACAGCCACACAGCTGCACTTCTTCAACCTGCAGTGACTCTGTGAATCTGCAGGAAAAACAGTTTGTCCACAGCGTGGACTTTTCAGGGATTATTATCTGAACAAAGATAAAATTATCATCACTTGCTGTAATATGTCAGGAAGGAACACCTTGTAGATGATGCTAACAAGCGCTACCATTTGTCAAATGATACGCAGTCAAGCATCTTGATTTAAAAAAATTAAATTGCAAAGGATATAATGTCAGGTGTCTTACTTTTTCAAAGCTTCTATTTTAGCTGCAAAGCAACAACCACGAAGGAAATCTCAGTTTTGCTCCTTTGTGATTCTGCTCTGCCTTTGATAATCCTTTAATGAGTCTTAAAAATGTTGGTTGTAATACTTCATAATCCCACTCTGCAATGCTTGTGATCTACTTATGATTTTTTTTTCTTTAAAAAGCCACAAAAATGTGCCAAGCACTTGACTCCCAAGAGCCTCTTGCATTCATGAGGCTAAGAGTTAGCGCCTCCTAAATAACTTAAAAAACTCAACAAAAAGTGATCACAAAGTTGTTTTCTGATCATTTTCCTGAAACCTCAAAAACGTAACACATCTATGAGACAAATGCGTCAGGGTTTGTCATACAAAGTGACGTTGCAGCTGGGTTCCTTACTTTACTAGCTACTTAAGCTAGCAGTTAGCATGGAAACATAGGTTGTGTCTCGATTCAGGGGCTGCATCCTTCAAATGCTGCATTTGTTGACCGTGTACACCATAGTGGCGCGATGAATTTGTCTTATTTTGAAGGCAGCGTAGAATGTGTCCAATGAATAGCTACAGCCTTCTTTTCCCAGAAAATGAAGAATACAACAGGTGTAAAAAAGTAAGTCCCGTTGGCTGCTCCCTTGTTTTTTCACTTGGCGTCGCCACAGCAGATTCATATGAGATCTGCATTTTGATTTGGCACAAGTTTTACACCGGATGCCCTTCCTGACGCAACTCCACAGCACATGGAGAAATGTGGCAGGGGTGGGGTTTGAACTGGGAACTTTCCGCACTCAAACCAAGAGTACAAACCACTTAGCCACCACGTCTGCTCCAAGAGTATAGCATGTGTGTTAAGTTTAAAAGAAAAAAGTCAATTTTGGGCAAACACGATGCAGAAGATAAATAAGCAAAACAGAAATTAGCATTGTAAACCGTATTAATAAACTGTGGTAGGGTGACCATATTTTGATCACGGAAAACCAGGACACTCGGTCCGCAATGAGATACTCAAAAGTGAGTATGAATAGGCAGAACTGGAATGATAACATAATTCACGGAATGACAGAACAGCACCTTACTACGCTCCTTACCTCCCAAGCTCCGTGTATTGATAACCAATCTCAAGATAATGCAATAAAATGTTATCATAGAAAGCAGTCCCCCCCACCACCCATCCCGTCATATTCAAAGCGCAAACGTATCTCTTTTCAAATCGCCGGAATAGCAGATCGCCATATTGGAAAATTTACCCTCACTAACACTAGATGGCACCACGTAAGCTCCCATTCTGCCATTCCGTCGCTGTTCTGTCAAGAGTTTGGGGACCTAAAGCTTTATATAGTGGCTAAATAACTCAATTATTTGAGTGGGGAGACCTGATCATCAAATAAATACTTGTTTTGGGTGTAATATAAGCAAAAATTACCCATTCCGCCAATTGTCATCCATTCTATTTCAGAACAACTTGTTTGGGATCTTCGTTCATTGAAGGCCAGATCTTCATAGAATGCATCTTTAGAAAGGCGCACCCCCTAAACTGAGACATAACCATAGTGGTATCTGTGGAACCAATAAGTTTTTTCATACAAGAACACATAAAATCTAGGCTCAAGTCTGTCAAGCGATGTCTAGTAAACTGGAGCTGAAATGTCACAGTTTATTTTTAAGGAAATCCTTCTCTGTTCCACTCCACCATGAAGCTGAATAACTGGCAATGCAATAGATCACAGTTCAGTCACAGTCACAGAACCATACACTGCATCCAGAAAGTAGTCACAGCGCTTCATTTTTTCCACATTTTGTGATGTGATGTGTTACAGCTTTATTCCAAAATGGAGAAAATTCAGTATTTCCCTCAGATTGTACTCACAACAACCCATAATGCCAACACGAAAAAAGTTATATATGGGTGATTCATGGACTACAGGCACTTATTATGTCCTTTGATCATATTGTATGAAAAACAGAAAAAAAGGGGAAATTTCACACTTTTATAGTTATCTTTACAATGAAAGTGTGTTAAGAAATTTGTTCTAGTAGTCTATGATGACTTTTTCACCTTTTTTCAGCATCATTATATGCAAATATTGCCGTTTTGTGCTTGTCCCACACCCAGACTTTTGATCTTCAATGATAAAAATGAATGGTAAAGAAACATTTTTTCTAATGTTTTAAAATATCTCTGAATAAAATATCAGTAAAATAATCAAAACATAATTGGGGTATTCAATGTCATACAACTGTTGTGATTTTTTTAAACAAAATGTAGTTGTCCCACACTATTGCCGTAATTTCCACCACAACACTGTAACGTCCCTTTAAACTGTTTGTATGAAAGACTGTTTGGGTAGTTTCTATGGAGATAAACAGTGACATCAGAGCACATGTATATAGCGCCAAATCACAACAAACAGTTGCCCCAAGGTGCTTTATATTGTAAGGCAATGGTGTGCTAGTAATTATATTTACAAGGCCAATAGTGCCCATAGTTAAAGAATCACCCATATATATATGAGTATATTTCTTATTGTTACATGGGAAACAAGGTACCAGTAGATTCAGTAGATTCTCACAAATCCAACAAGACCAAGCATTCATGATATGCACACTCTTAAGGCTAGGAAATTGGGCTATTAGTTTAAAAAAAAGTGGAAAAGGGGATGTTCACAATAATAGTAGCATCTGCTGTTGACGCTACAAACCCAAAACTATTATGTTCAAACTGCTTTTTTTTATCAATCCTGTGAATCACTAAACTAGTATTTAGTTGTATAACCACAGTTTTTCATGATTTCTTCACATCTGTGAGGCATTAATTTTGTTGGTTTGGAACCAAGATTTTGCTCGTTTACTCGTGTGCTTGGGGTCATTGTCTTGTTGAAACACCTATTTCAAGGGCATGTCCTCTTCAGCATAAGGCAACATGACGTCTTCAAGTATTTTGACATATCCAAACTGATCCATGATACCTGGTATGCGATCTATAGGCCCAACACCATAGTAGGAGAAACATGCCCATATCATGATGCTTGCACCACCATGCTTCACTGTCTTCACTGTGAACTGTGGCTTGAATTCAGAGTTTGGGGTCGTCTCACAAACTGTCTGTGGCCCTTGGACCCAAAAAGAACAATTTTACTCTCATCAGTCCACAAAATATTCCTCCATTTCTCTTTAGGCTAGTTGATGTGCTCTTTGGCAAATTGTAACCTCTTCTGCACATGTCTTTTATTTAACAGAGGGACTTTGCGGGGGATTCTTGCAAATAAATTAGCTTCACACAGGCGTCTTCTAACTGTCACAGCACTTACAGGTAACTCCAGACTGTCGTTGATCATCCTGGAGCTGATCAGTGGGTGAGCCTTTGCCATTCTGATTATTCTTCTATCCATTTTGATGGTTGTTTTCCATTTTCTTCCACGCGTCTTTTTTTTTTTTTTTTTGTCCATTTTAAAGCATTGGAGATCATTGTAGATGAACAGCCTATAATTTTTTGCACCTGCATATAAGTTTTCCCCTCTCCAATCAACTTTTTAATCAAACTACACTGTTCTTCTGAACAATGTTTTGAACGCCCCATTTTCCTCAGGCTTTCAAAGAGAAAAGCATGTTCAAAAGGTGCTGGCTTCATCCTTAAATAGGGGACACCTGATTCACACCTGTTTGTTCCACAAAATTGACAAACTCACTGACTGAATGCCACACTACTATTATTGTGAACACCCCCTTTTCTACTTTTTTTTACTAATAGCCCAATTTCATAGCCTTAAGAGTGTGCATATCATGAATGCTTGGTCTTGTTGGATTTGTGAGAAACTACTGAATCTACTGGTACCTTGTTTCCCACGTAACAATAAGAAATATACTCAAAACCTGGATTAATCTTTTTAGTCACATAGCACTCCAAATCATGTCCAGTCAACTGAAGGTACCCCAGGTGGACTCCAATTAAGCTGTAGAAACATCTCAAGGATGATCAGGGGAAACAGGATGCACCTGAGCTCAATGTTGGGCTTCAAGGCAAAGGCTGTGAATGCTTATATACATGTGATTTCTTAGTTTTTGTATTTTTAATAAATTTGTAAAAATCTCAAAAACTTTTTCACATTGTCATTATGGGGTACTGTGTGTAGAATTTTGAAGGCAAAAATGAAATTAATACTTTGGAATAAGGCTGTAACATAACAAAATGTGGAAACGGTGTAGCGCTGTGAATACTTTCCAGATGCACAGTACGCCTCCTTCAGAGGGTCTTGGTGGCTTCCCTCACTCGTCACATACAAGTCTACACTGTGTATACAAAAGAGTGCACTGTCTGCACTGATTAAGAGCCAGTTGCTTTTATAGTTTATCAACTCTGAAATAAGATTAACTACATTTTTCCCAACTCCATCAGAACAAGTAGTATTTGATGAAATATTTTGTGGTGTTTAGAATATTCCTGCAGTGCACCAGTATGTATTATGTTTCTCTTGCAGCAGGTCAACATTTGAGTCGTGACGTCTTACAAAGACCACTCACATTTGCTTTGCACGTACACAAACTCCCAAAAGCAGAAGGGGATGGAGGAGATGAAATCAGCAAACCGACAAGCAGAAGATTAATCCGTCTTTCCCAGCCAGGCTCTCCCGCCGCCTCCCTCTTCTCGTTTCTCTTTCCAGCCTCATTGTTTTCAATAAAGTGTCAAGACTGGCCATTTTATAATCACATTTGCGACTTGGGATCAGAGATTCAGAAGCAATCAATGTCTATTAGAATCACAGGGTTATTGATTGAAAGAGGAGAGATGGTGTGATGTATCGCTCCCACTTTCTTTCTGGCTGTGGAACCCACACATTTTGTGCAAACATTTACCAAAGCTTCGCTCTGTAGGTTCCTGTCCACAGGTTGCCGCTACTTCATTTGCACGGATCATCTTGCCGCTCGAAGCGATGGACAGAAACCGACTACATCAGCATAAACACCGATGTTAATAAGCTGAAACAGCACCACAAGGTCAGAACGGTTCATTCTCCTTATCCGTCCACACAGCTGTCTCCTACATAAAATACAGTTATTTTACAAGCAGAGAGCGAATCAAAGCAGTGCTGCAGCCACAAATTCATTTTCAGGTGGAGTAGAACCATCAGCCCATAAATGTTAGTGCTTTAAGTAGTTTGAAACATTTTGAAAAAAGTCAGTGATTTCTGAAGGAATGGTTTCGTTTAGTTGTTAGAACATTTTGAGGAGGTGTCATTTTTAAGAAGCAATTGTTTAATTTACTGTTTCAACCATTGCGAAACAGTCAACCATTTTCTGAAGCAAGTGCATCATTTCGTGTTGAGTGCACTTTGAAACAGTGAAGCATTTTTCAGAAGAACTTATTGTATTATTTCAAGCATTCTGATATACATTTATGAATCAATTTGTGATTTTCTGAAGGAATTGTTTCGTTTAGTTGTTACACCATTTTGAGGAGGTGTCATTTTTAAGAAGCAGTTGTTTCATTTACTGTTTCAGCCACTGTGAAACAATCAACCATTTTCTATAGCAAGTGCATCATTTCATGTTGAGTACACTTTGAAACAGTGAAGCATTTTTCAGAAGAACTTATTTGTATTATTTCAAGCATTCTGATATACATTTGAAACATTATGAATCAATTTGTGATTTTCTGAAGGAATTGTTTCGTTTAGTTGTTACACCATTTTCAGGAGGTGCCATTTTTATTAATTAAGCAATTGTTTCTTTTAGTGTTTCAACCATTTTCTGAAGAAAGTGCTTCATTTAGTGTTGAGTGCATTTTGAAACAGTGAAGCATTTTCAGAAGGACTTATTTGTATTACTTAGAGCATTCTGATATACATTTGAAGCATTATGAATCAATTTGTGACTTTCTGAAGGAATTGTTTTGTTTAGTTCTTTGACTGTTTTTTTAAGCAATTGTTTCATTTTGTGTGTCAACCTTTGTGAAGCAGCCAACTACTTTCTGAAGCAAGTGCTTCATTTAGTGTTGAATGCACTTTGAAACAGTGAAGCATTTTCAGAAGGACTTTATTCGTATTATTTCAAGCATTCTGATATACTTTTGAAGTATTATGAATCAATTTGTGATTTTCTGAAGGAATTGTTTTAGTTGTTAGATCATTTTGAGGAGGCGTCATTGTTTCATTTAGTGTTTGAAATAAATAAGTCTCTGAAGCAACCATTTCATTTGGCATTGTTAAGTATTGAATCTTTTCCTGACATATTTGTCATTTACTGTTTTGAACTTTATGAAAAATGAATTCCTTTTAAATGCTATTGGTGCATTCATTTTCAAACATTTCACAACATGTCTATGAAGAAAATGTTCCAGTTAGGGATTCAAGTATTTTTAACCAATGAATCATTTTGTTGACTTGTAGTCTTTGGTGCATTCTAAAACTTTTTTTTTTTTTTTGAAGCACTTGCACTGTTTCATGTTTTCAGCAGTTGAAACTGTCAAGTATGTGTGATGGTGTTTGCGCATTTCAAAACGTAACATTAAAGAAAGTTTAATTTAAGGTTCGGAGCACTATCAAACACTGAATCATTTTCCGAGGCAGTTACATAATTTCATGTCAAGGTGTTTAAAAAAAATGGATCATTTGTGTTATTTTTGATATTTTCAAAACAAGCATTTATTTTGTCCTTCAAGTGTTTTGAAACAAGTGCCATCCACCGTTTTGAGTACTTCGAAATGTGAATCATTTTATGAAGCATTTCCTCACTTCCTCGCTGTCGTATTCGACGGACTTATAAATGGCTTCTGCTTCCTTCCCCTTTGCATATAGAAGTGAGTTTACTTGTAACTTGTTTGGTCGCAACACCGAACCTGCTGTAACGTCGCTTCCAAGTCGGCCACTTTGCCGGCTTTGTGAAGTCAAATTACTCCGGTGGTCCAAATTTTGCCATCTCCATCATGTTCTGACACCATGTCACATTAATAATGAAACGCGTAGATGAACTTAGTAGCTCCGTGTTTGTTAGTACTTTTGATGGAGTGTACACACAGTATATGTTCGTGGCATAGGCACAGCTAACAACAACACAACTACGGTGCTATCTACCTAGCACACACACACTCACGTGTCTCACCACACGCAGCCCCCCCCCCCCCCCCCACCACCACCACCACCACCTTTAGAGATTCTTGGCTCCGCCCCTGTTCCAGTCCCCGGACAACTTATTAAATGTGAAGTCTTTCCACAGAAGAACAAGACGAGTAGGACAGACTGCTGCAGTGTGCACTCAGAATGCCAGTCACACACAGAAACACGGCCTCTGTCGACTCTCATGCACGCACGCGCACACACACACACGCACGCACAATTTACAAAGGCTGACATGGATTTATGTTCGCACCTCCTCAAAGAGACAGGCTGTAAGAAAAAGGACAAATTCAAGCAAAGAATAAGAAAATTGTTCAAATTCTCTCTCTCTCTCACACACACACACACACACACACACACACACACACACACACACTAGGGAATTGCTTCCTCACTGTGCAGTGTTTAAAGTGGATTTCTGTGAGGGGCAGGGGTGTAGTTAAAGGGGGGGGGGGTCCATCGGGCATAAAATCCCACCAAAGTAATCAACATATAGAGATTAAAATTTTTTATATATATAGTTTGTGTCCTCAAAACAAATTGCTTCTGAAATTATTCACTGTCTGGAAACAAAACACTAAATTAAGCTATTGATTCAAAAAAAATCATTTCAATTTTCAAACCAACTGGTCTGTAAAAAAAAAAAAAAAAAAAAAAAAGGTACAAAAACAGCTTGAAATGCAATTAAAAGCAATATGAGTCAGTGTTTTAAAACACTTAAAATACTAACTGAAACTGTCTTCAGTGCTCAAATAAAACATCTTAATCAAAAAATTAAGTCCCTGTATATTCAAAGCAATAAATGAAACAGTTACTTTCAAAAATTAGTAATTAACACAAATGGAAAGTCACTTTAGAAAATTTGTCTGTGAAAAACGACTGTTTCCTTTTTCTACACAGAGATGACAAACTGCAATTTTTGAAGTAAATGAATCAGTTGGTTTGGAAATTGAGACACTGTCTTGAAAGAAGACTTAAGGCCCCTTCACACAAAGCACGAATGAGGCCGAATGGGAATCCCACCCCCAGTCAGGGGGTGTCCACGCGCATTCGCAAACATCGGACAGCAGTCTGAGAGCAGTTGGCACAGTCGTGCAGCCAGAGCACATGCACTCAGCATGTGGAAAACATATCAAATGGTGGTCTAAGTGCAGTCTGTCCGCAAATTGACTGCAGTCGTAATATTTGTATGGTATGAAATCACCATTCGAAGCATTCGAGGGGCAGTTCGAAGTGTTGGGCCACGTCGAATCCGGGCCGGATGTCTCGATCGTGCCTGGATGCACCTCCCCTTCACACCAGAGGAGGAATGAGACCAAATGTCATCCGAATGGCCATTTGACCTACACTCGGCCAAAGTCAAGGAGCACTCCAAATCTTCAGACAGCAGACTGACTTCAGTCCCAACAGTCGGGCACAATCGCGATAATGATCATGGATTGTCATGAACATCATGCAGGAACACCATGTGGAGCCACGCTGCCGGTCCCACAGCCAGTCACTGTGTTCCAGCGGCTCTGTGAGGCGCACAGCAGAGCAGCTGAATGGGATGTGACAGCTGTAACACCTATCATGACATCCACAACATGTACCTCTGAAGGCAGACTGACGTGGTAACAGCTGCACCAGGCCTTCATCACATAAAAATAAAAACTCACCTTTGGAAACGCTCAACATGCGCGTCACGGCGCATAACACACAATCACTAAGTCCACATAGTCCAAAGAAAAAATGAGGAAAAAGAGATCATCCACACAGTCTGACAAAGAAAAAACAAAAGGAGAGAAAGTCTACACAGTCTCCCCCCCCCCCCAAAAAAAAAAATCAAAGGAAAGTCCACACAGTCCAAAAAAACAAAAAAAAAACAAAACAAAATCAAAGGAAAGTCCACACAGTCCACAAAAAAACAAAAAAAAAAAAAAAAAAAAAAATCAAAGGAGAGAAAGTCCACAGTCCAAAAAAAAAAAAAAAAAAAAAAAAAAAAAAAATTTAAAGGAGAGAAAGTTCACAGTCAAAAAAAAAAAAAAAAATCAAAGGAGAGAAAGTCCACACAGTCAAAAAAAAAAAAAAAAAAAAAAAAAAAAAAAAATCAAAGGAAAGTCCACACAGTCCAAAAAAAAAAAAAAAAAAAAAAAAAAAATCAAAGGAAAGTCCACACAGTCCCAAAAAAAAAAAAAAAAAAAAAAAAAAAAAATCAAAGGAAAGTCCACACAGTCCAAAAAAAAAAAAAAAAAAAAATCAAAGGAGAGAAAGTCCACACAGTCCAAAAAAAAAAAAAAAAATCAAAGGAGAGAAAGTCCACACAGTCTCCCCCCCCCCCCCCAAAAAAATCAAAGGAAAGTCCACACAGTCCCAAAAAAAAAAAAAAAAAAATCAAAAATCAAAGGAAAGTCCACACAGTCCAAAAAAAAAAACAAAAAAAAAAAAAAAAAAAAAATCAAAGGAGAAAGTCCACACAGTCCAAAAAAAAAAAAAAAATCAAAGGAGAGAAAGTTCACACAGTCAAAAAAAAAAAAAAATCAAAGGAGAAAGTCCACCAGTCCAAAAAAAAGAAAAAACATCAAAGGAAAGTCCACACAGGCCAAAAAAAAAAAAAAATCAAAGGAGAGAAAGCCCACAGTCCAAAAAAAAAAAAAAAAAAAAAAATCAAAGGAGAAAGTCCACCAGTCCAAAAAAAAAAAAAAAAAAATCAAGGGAGAGAAAGTCCACACAGTCCAAAAAAAAAAAAAAAAAATCAAAGGAGAGAAAGTCCACAGTCCAAAAAAAAAAAAAAAAAAAATCAAAGGAGAGAAAGTTCACACAGTCTGAAAAAAACAAACAAAAAAAAAATCAAGGAGAGAAAGTCCACAGTCCAAAAAAAAAAAAAAAAATCAAAGGAGAGAAGTCCACACAGTCCAAAAAAAAAAAAAAAAAAAAAATCAAAGGAGAGAAAGTCCACACAGTCCAAAAAAAGGAGAGAAAGTCCACACAGTCCCAAAAAAAAAAAAAAAAAAAAAATCAAAGGAGAGAAGTCCACACAGTCCAAAAAAAAAAAAAAAAAAAAAAAAATCAAAGGAGAGAAAGTCCACACAGTCCAAAAAAAAAAAAAAAAAAAAAAAAAAAAATCAAAGGAGAGAAAGTCCACACAGTCCCCCCCCCCCCCGAAAAAAAAAAAAAAAAATCAAGGAGAGAAAGTCCACAGTCCAAAAAAAGGAGAGAAAGTCCACACAGTCCAAAAAAAAAAAAAAAAAAAATCAAAGGAGAGAAAGTCCACACAGTCCAAAAAAAAAAAAAAAAAAAAAAAAAAAAAAATCAAAGGAGAGAAAGTCCACACAGTCCCCCCCCCCCCCCCGAAAAAAAAAAAAAAATCAAAGGAGAGAAAGTCCACACAGTCAAAAAAAAGGAGAGAAAGTCCACACAGTCCAAAAAAAAAAAAAAAATCAAACGAGAGAAAGTTCACACAGTCTGAAAAAACATAAGTTACATGCAGTGAACTACACGTGGACACTGCACAAACACACCGAAAAGTGCATGGGTGGGTGTTGGGGGGGGGGGGGGGCAGCAATTAACGTGTGAATGATTGAATGGAATTTATTCGGCACACACACATATTCAGCCCCCCCCAAAAAGCTAATAACATATTAAAAACACAAATTAAAAATAAGGGAAGAAAAAAGGAACACATATTTAACACATATGACATGTTTCCAGATGTCTTTGAACATCCAGTGTCAGCAGGTGTTGTGAGGAGAGCAGACCCAGTGCTGGCCCACGTTTGCCTTCTAGAATTTTAGACATCAGGCGACAATTGAACCTCATTCGTTTGGCGGTCATGCACGACTCAGTCGATGCAGGATCCGTCCATGGCATATTTTCCCCCAAATTTCCACACGTTACATAAAACATTTTTTTTCTACCCAGGCATGTATGGGTTCATTAGAAAGAGCAATTAAAGGGCTTTAAAACAAGCCTACATTTATTAAAATCCGTTAAGAAATATAGTGACGCTAGTGCAAAAAAAAAAAAGCAGACAGTTTATTATTGATGATCTGCACATCTCCACCCTTAGTAATGGCGCCTTCCTGTCCTGAGCGACGCTAATAGATTGAGGTGCGCACGTCCATTCCAGTCTATATTTCCATGAGCCATTCGACCTGATTCTGCTTCATTCGTGCTCATTCATTTTAAGTGTGAAGGGCACTTAGACAAGACAAGGCTTTTTGATACTTTGAACCAGATGAACAAATCAATGCAGAAAATGATTCACTGTGTTGAAACATTTGAAACACTAAATGGAACAGCTACTCTGAGAAAAAGCTATTTGATACTTAGACCTAGGCGAGCAAATCAATTAAGAAAATGATTCACTGTTTTGAAACATTTGAGCCACAAAATGAAATAGTTCCTCGGAGATGAGGCTTTTCTATGCTTTGAACGAGACAAACAAATCAAGGCAGAAAACAATTTACTGTTTTGATGGAAACAATTGAACCCAAAAACGAAATAGTTCCTCCGAGATGATGCTTTTAAATGCTTTGAACCAGACAAACAAATCAATGTGGAAAATCTATTGTTTTGATGGAAACATTTGAAACACAAAAAAAATTGTCACAAGGATTCACTTTTGAAACATTTGAACCACAAAACGAAATAGTTCCTCAGAGATGAGGCTTTTAAATGCTTTGAACCAAACAAATGAAGGCAGAAAACAATTTATTGTTTTGATACATTTGAAACTTGAAATAAAATTGTGAAAATGATTCATTGTTTTGAAATATATGAGCCACGAAATGAAACACTTACCTGGTCTCTTTCAAATGAGATGGCAAATCTTTTTGAATCACTTTGAATCAGACAAACTAATCGATTCAGAAAATGACTCACAGATTTGAAACACTAAACAAAACTGATATTTTAGAAAATAATTGCACATTTTGAAACACAGAAAACATGCAATTAATAACTGCTTCAGAAAAAGCTTCACTAAGGATAGGATAAAGGTTAAAGGTGACATCTAGTGGGCAGTGGGACCCCACCACCAAAAAAATAAAAAATAAAAAAACAAAAAAGAATTCTTGGCTGTGGTGAGGGGCCGTGGAGTCACGCTGTTGTGCACGCCTCCTTGATGGAATAATGGAGTTGAATACTTCTATTGGCAAACACACAGATGCTAATAACTGCTGATGGCAACAGAAAATTGAGGACCACATACGCTGTGATCAATGATAAGAACGCATCAGATCGGAGTTATTTGGATGGAAATGAGGCATGGGATTAACTTTGGTTACTGTCTTGGGGTGAAATGTGTATATTTGCCTGAAATGAAATTTGTGGAAGTGATTTGCGAGACAAGAGGAGATGGGAACGCTTTGATGAGTGCTTGTTTGATTTGGGAATTGGAAACTGCAAGCTCTTCTATTTATTTTCACGCTTTTTGGCTCTGTTTAGAGATAACGTAATGCATATGTACGTGCGCTTGTGTTTTCTTTACTTCTGTCCTTTCATCCTCTGTCCTATGTCTATCCTTCATTCATAATTCAAAACTTCTGAACAAAGAAAAGAAAATTAGATCCCGAAAAAAGCACAAAGAAAAGGAGAGAGGGCAAATAAAGGACACAAACCTTTTTGCCTGACTACATTCTATCATTTTCTTCAGCCTAACACCTCAGCAACAACCAATAATCAATCCCACACCGGATTTTTGTCTTCTGTGTCGTCCACTTTTGCTTTTAAAATGTTTATATATCAACATGAAAGGCATCAGAGGGCTGTGGCACCCGCCCCCAACAATGCACTCTGCAGACCACAATATAAATGTACAAATAAATATACGTGTCTGCAACAGCGGTTTTGACCATGTATGACTTTAGTGTCCAAATCCAACCCCCCCGTCTGCCTCATGACACCTATAACGGATCAAGCCACTGCGGTAACCATGAAGGCCCAAGAGGAACCCTGAACAAGAGATGGCTAACGGGGCTCTGGTGACACAAGAAGACCTCAACAGTGGATCAGGTGGAGGAGGTGATGGCTTGTAACCCAACGGCTGTGAAGGCAGATGAAGTTTGCAGCAGGTTCTCAGACCCCGATCATCTTGGATTTCCCATCCATTGGACCAGGCTAAAGATCTGTCAAGGGTCGTGTGTATGTTGACATCCCCACATTAAACAAACCCATTCACCGGCATCTCTAGATCGACCTTAGATGTCGATTTTCTCCACATCCACCATCTTGTCGGTTAATCGATCAGTCCTCGTCGTACCAGTCAACCATGAATATTTTGAGCAATATATCCATTAGATCATCCATGTAGGCTTCTTGGTTGTTGAGAAAGACCCCCCCCCCCCCCCCCCCAAAAAAAACCCAACGGGTTTCAAACTGTTTTCCTTGACCTTTGGCCAAGCTACTCCAAAATCTAAACACTTCAAGATAGTTATCCCAATAAAATTCCAACCAAACTTGAAGGAAATCCATCCAGCCATGTTTGAGTTGACATCTCCACAGACACCAATGAAAAACAAACAACCTTCTTGGTATTTCCACTTCACCAGTGTGCAAGTTAAAGACAGCTGATGCTGTGATCAAGATTTTGGAAAAACACATAATGAACTTGGAAAACGATATGGGTACCTGCAGTAACGTAGTTAAAAAATAATAATAATAATTTGCTGTCTTTATGAAGCCGGCGTAAATAAGTTATGGCAGCTGCTTCCTGTGGACGGAAAATGTCTCAGATAAGTGCATTCGTATTTGAAGTCTGGACTTAGTGACATCATCAATTATTGCAGGCATCTTTGCAAAAATTATACAGATCATATATACATATAGAGACAAAAGTAAATACTTTGTTAAAATACTTCAGTAGCATTTGTAATGTTATTGTTTCCACAGTAATATCGGAGGACGCCATGATTGTAGTTCCTAAGACTTGTAGTTCTTAAGTTGAATAAATCGGAAAACTGGATTTCCGCCCTGGTTTAATAGCAAAAAACAAACAAAAAAGCCTTCAACTTCAACCCAGCTTTAGTAACATGAATAACTAAAAGATGTGATACAAAGCCCGAGTACAAATAAACTGATGGATGTATGTGAGGGATCATTTTAAAGACACCGTCAAACAAAAATCAGCTTTTATCCACACTTGTACAGAGTAAGTCCAATATCCAGAGGCTGATGGGGCTGATGCTCATCCCCGGAGGCTGCAGCGTGCAGCAGAGGAGAGTCCAAGGCTCCCTCTGGATGAGCCATCAGGTCATCACAGGTTACTCCCCAGCCAACACCAGCACGCCTGGGTGGACTGGGATGGCACAGATGAAGCACTGTGTCCAAGAACACAAACACATGTAGTCAAACCTGGAACTATACATGTCATCCAGAAAGTATTCACAGCACTTAATTTTTTCCACATTTTCTTGTTACAGCCTTATTCCAAAATGATGAAATTCATTTTTTTCCTCAAAATTCTACACACAATACCGCATAATGACAACGTGAAAAAGTTTTGAGATTTGTGGCAATTTATTAAAAATTAAAAACTAAGAAATCACATGTACTTCAGTATTCACAGCCTTTGCAGTGAAGCTCAAAACTGAACTCAGGTGCATCCTGTTTCCACTGATCATCCTTGAAATGTTTCTACAGCTTAATTGGAGTCCACCTGAGGTAAATTCATTTGATTGGACATGATTTGGAAAGGTTTCGGAGCATTTTCCACAATGGTGGAGGAGAAGCCAGAGAGAGGTGAGCCAGCACACGTCACTGTACCTCTCTACTCTGACTGGCTGCCACTGTGTACTTCCCATAATGCTTCATGGAAGTCTGGGGAAGCCCCCACGCGATCTAGGATATCTCTATCATAGACTGTATGAATTGCTACCATAAGTCATTTTTTTTTTTAACAAAATTTTTTTTTTTTTCATTTTTCCCTTCAGGGGAATTTTTTTTATACATTTTTTGAGACAACACAAATCTTGATCATATTTGTAATGTTCTATTATGAATCCCCTATTTAAAGGCAAAAAATCTTAAAAAGCTCAGTGGCCCTATACATTTAAGGGAAATTCTGTAGTCAACCTTCTGTGACATACCAAGTTTGGTAGAAATAGAAAAATGACCTGAGAGGAGCAGGCCAAAAAAAACAACAAAACAAAACAAAACAAAAACAAACAGAAAGACGTGACTTCAATCCCAGTGGTAATTGGCAAATTTGACCTTAGCTGGGCAAATCCAGAACCCACCTCCATTTGTTAGAGTGAAAAACTTAAATGGTGACTACTGACCTAGTGTTTGAGCTTCTGTAAATTTGATTTTACCTGATCGACACTGGAGTGAAAATAAAAATTTTGACCTTAATTGCTTTGACATTTGCCAAAAACAAACCCTTTAACAGCAGTTCCTGCGTTGACAGTCATCTAGTCAACACATTTGGTGGAAATTGGCAGAAGACGTGAGAGGAGCAGGGTCACAAACTGACCAACAAACATTTTCACCTTTGACCACCAAAACAGACCATTTAAGGGCAATTTTGGGGTCACCCTTCATGCACAGTTTGTTGGGAATCCATAAAATGACTTTGGAGAAGCAGGGGAACAAAGTCCTGTACTTAAAATTCAGGGGTGTGCTGTAACGCTCAGCACGAGCGCGGCGACACTTTCAGAGGAAACCGCCTGCCGTTTCGGCGTTAGTATCTCCAAAAAGGTGTGCGCCCCCTGCTGTGCTTAATAAGGATAAAGATGGAGTCCCACCTGTCCAGCTGTGTGAAATACACGCTCGGCTGCTTGTAAAAGAAACCAGCATGGAGATAATACTGTCATCATTACCGCGGCTACATTCCTGGATTGTCTGACACTTTACTGGCAACCCGTAAAAACATGGCTTAGAAATGTGAAGACACTTCTCATCTATTTCGCTCTCTGAATTTTCATGGCACTTAATCCACATTGTCCCATTCTACCCAGTTGGAAATGGGAAATAACCTGCGATGAACTTGCATCCCATCTGCTTAACACGAAGTATTGCAGGATAAGGACCAACACCAGTGGGCATCAGGGCCTGTACAGGTCTGACTTATGCCCAATCACAATACTCTCCTATTGCCCAACCACTTCCCCTTTCTCTTCATTTTGCACATCCATGGTAGACGGCTCTGATCCATGTGAACTGAACTACCAACCTATAGATTCAATCAGGCGTGTATGGTGGGTTGTCAAAATTTTAGCAGCAACAATGTAAAGCACTGACTTGTGAGCTGGCGGAGTATCGTTATGAAAAAATACATACAGCTGCATCAACAAGTTGACTTCTGTGTCTATGATTTTATCATTTGGACAGGACTCGCACTGCCATCATTGAGTCCATCATCTCCTCCTCCATCACCGTCTGGAACGCTGCTGTCACTGCTAAGGACAAGAGCAGACTGCAGTGTATCATCCACGCAGCAGAGAATGTGATTGATCACAATCTGCCATCCCTACAGGACCTGTACACCTCCGGGGGGCCCTGAGGTGCTCAAGGAAGATAATGGCCAATCCCTCTCACCCAGGACACAAACTTTTTGTTACCCTCCCCTCTGGCAGACGGCTGAGGTCCATCAGGACTAAAACATCAAGACACAAACAGCTTATTTCTGTCTGCAGCCAGACTTATAAATAATGCCAGAGATCCCCATTTACCCTGCTCCCCTCCCCCGACTCCCAACAAAGTCCAGACTGATCATTCCTGCTCTGTTCATCTGCATGCCTGCACAGCCCCATTCCACTATATCTATTTCACAGTAAACTTTGCTTTGCCCATTTGTCTATTTGGCTCATTTACTTCTTACAGAAGTATTTCTTTTAGTCCTTTTCTTTTTATTGTTGTTTATGTACCTATTACTTCTTACAGACGGGTCATTCCATCTCAAGTCACCCAGAGGTTCCCAGGTCAACCCTCAGTTCTGTTCTGTCAGTTTGATATGTTATTCCTTTTAGAAAATTATGCTGAAATGCTAAATATTAGGTCTGTATTTTGCAAACATTTGAAGTTACAGCCTTTGGAAATTTTTGTGAATTTTTCACATATCGTGAAAACTGTGTTTTCTACAACTTAATAATAATGAGCTCCCTATATGCCTCACAGCTTTGAAACTGCTCATGCCAGGCTAACCTTTGGTGTAGAGTTGGGAAATTGTGGCAATTGTGGTTTATCTATTGTGAGCTGCCTTCCACAAAGGCCTCAATATGGTAGAAAACCTGAAATTCTACATGTTCTTCTTATTTTTGATGAGTTCAAAATCAAAGAATTATACCAGCTATGGCTATAGAACTTTTTGTATGATGGTTTGTGATATAAAGGAACATATCTACACATTTAAATTATATACCAGGTTGTTTTAGCAAAAGTTATAGTTGTCAGAAAAATGCTCATTTTTAAAAAAGTGTTGAAATATACTGATTTTCATCACCCCAGATGCCAATGTGGACAGTTGACTATTATATTCATATTTTTACCATATATTCTTATACACGCAACAAAAATATAAACGCAACACTTTTGGTTTTGCTCCCATTTTGTATGAGATGAACTCAAAGATCTAAAACTTTTTCCACATACACAATATCACCATTTCCCTCAAATATTGTTCACAAACCAGTCTAAATCTGTGATAGTGAGCACTTCTCCTTTGCTGAGATAATCCATCCCACCTCACAGGTGTGCCATATCAAGATGCTGATTAGACACCATGATTAGTGCACAGGTGTGCCTTAGACTGTCCACAATAAAAGGCCACTCTGAAAGGTGCAGTTTTATCACACAGCACAATGCCACAGATGTCGCAAGATTTGAGGGAGCGTGCAATTGGCATGCTGACAGCAGGAATGTCAACCAGAGCTGTTGCTCGTGTATTGAATGTTCATTTCTCTACCATAAGCCGTCTCCAAAGGCGTTTCAGAGAATTTGGCAGTACATCCAACCAGCCTCACAACCGCAGACCACGTGTAACCACACCAGCCCAGGACCTCCACATCCAGCATGTTCACCTCCAAGATTGTCTGAGACCAGCCACTCAGCAGCTGCTGAAACAATCGGTTTGCATAACCAAAGAATTTCTGCACAAACTGTCAGAAACCGTCTCAGGGAAGCTCATCTGCATGCTCGTCGTCCTCATTGGGGTCTCGACCTGACTCCAGTTCGACTTGAGTGGGCAAATGCTCACATTCGCTGGCATTTGGCACGTTGGAGAGGTGTTCTCTTCACGGATGAATCCCGGTTCACACTGTTCAGGGCAGATGGCAGACAGCGTGTGTGGCGTCGTGTGGGTGAGTGGTTTTCTGATGTCAATGTTGTGGATCGAGTGGCCCATGGTGGCGGTGGGGTTATGGTATGGGCAGGCGTCTGTTATGGACGAAGAACACAGGTGCACTTTATTGATGGCATTTTGAATGCACAGAGATACCGTGACGAGATCCTGAGGCCCATTGTTGTGTCATATATCCAAGAACATCACCTCATGTTGCAGCAGGATAATGCACGGCCCCATGTTGCAAGGATCTGTACACAATTCTTGGAAGCTGAAAATGTCCCAGTTCTTGCATGGCCGGCATACTCACCAGACATGTCACCCATTGAGCATGTTTGGGATGCTCTGGACCGGCGTATACGACAGCGTGTACTAGTTCCTGCCAATATCCAGCAACTTCACACAGCCATTGAAGAGGAGTGGACCAACATTCCACAGGCCACAATTGACAACCTGACCAACTCTATGCGAAGGAGATGTGTTGCACTGCATGAGGCAAATGGTGGTCACACCAGATACTGACTGGTATCCCCCCCCAATAAAACAAAACTGCACCTTTCAGAGTGGCCTTTTATTGTGGGCAGTCTAAGGCACACCTGTGCACTAATCATGGTGTCTAATCAGCATCTTGATATGGCACACCTGTGAGGTGGGATGGATTATCTCAGCAAAGGAGAAGTGCTCACTATCACAGATTTAGACTGGTTTGTGAACAATATTTGAGGGAAATGGTGATATTTTGTATGTGGAAAAAGTTGTAGATCTTTGAGTTCATCTCATACAAAATGGGAGCAAAACCAAAAGTGTTGCGTTTATATTTTTGTTGAGTGTAGATGATGTCCATATTTGAATGCAGATTTCGACAATTTTATATCTAGATAGATATATTCAACTAACCAGTACCTTGTCCTTTACCTAAATAACTGACCTCTGGCCAATCATCCTAATACAATTCTGGAATCCACCAAAGTATGTGCCACATTTGGTTGAAATAGGGTTGAAAAATCGAATTCCTTGATCAATTTTCGGCTAACCTTCCGTAACATACCAAGAAGGTCAATAAACAGGCAGACATGACTTTGATCTCAGAGACTGGCCTTTGGTAAAACTGACTTTGCAAGAGTAATTCCAGAAGCCACCTACATATGTGTGCCAGATTTTGTGCAAATTGGAGTGTGTGTGTTCCTGGACCTTTCCCAAAACAAAGCCTTTAATGGTAATTCTGGGGTTGGCTGTCATCTCCATATCAGGTTTGGTGGAAATCAGCTAAAGGACCTGGGAGGAGAAGGAGAACAAACGGACAGATGAACCTAAATTTTGACATTTTTCAAAAACAAACCCCTTAATGGCAATTATGGGGACAAACTACTGTACATGCATATAGCAGGTTTGTTGGAAATTGGCACAAACACCTTGGATGAGTCTTAGAATAAACCCATAAACAAAAAACTTTTTTCAAATTATAGTAGGATTTCCAGAATAACTGCTGCTAACATACTCTCATCTATACCAAATATGACTGTAGTAGACTTAAAAAACACTTATAATTAGAGTCCAACTGATATGCTAGCTGGCAAATAATGTGGGCCAATTTGAGCCGTTCACAAATACATCTGTATCAGCGATATTTTTGCAATATGAAAGCATTTATTTTACAGAAAAACACATGTAGAAAAAGTGTGGCTGTTGTGTCATTACATAGTTTGTCCAGCATCATTGTTTACAATGCTGTCAAGCATGGTTGGGATCTCATCTCCCCTTGGTCACATTAGCTACAACAAGACACAAAGCAACCAGATGCCACTCATTTTCATTTTCACTGAGCATTTTACAGCTATGCTGGGCCAAAATAGACAAGAAGTCTACTTTATGCAAATGCTGACCCTTACCAAAAATAGTACTGATAAGTATATAAAAAGTAAACTAGAAGTATACTTGAAACATACTTGCATATACTACTTTTTGGTAAGGGGAGCAATGCGACACGATGACTGCCAATCAGAGTGAAGGCAGTGTGACATATATTGGTTGGTTGTACCTATAATTATTTATAATAAACTTCATGTTTAAACTATAAAACATCAAGCCTCAATGAGATTTCTTTGTTGTAATGATCTGATAATATCGACAGATAAATCAGTATCGTAAATATTTTACTCTTTAATATCAGTATCGGTTGAGCTCTAGTTATAAGAATCGTTGAAATACAATAAATGCAGTGGTGGGCACAGCTAACCAAAAAGTTAGCTTCGATAACCGATAATGAGCTAACTGAAAAGTTATCTTTTATAAAGCCAAACCGATAAACCACCCAAAAATTTATCCGAAGCTACAGATAACGATAACTTCCAGTATGGTCTCTGGTACACTTACAACTACGTACTAACAAGCCGATTTTGAGTTTTAACACCATGATCGCTTCTGGGAGTATTAAAGGTGACTACAGACCCAAACAATGAATCAGCACTTCTGACTTTATGCGCCCAGCCCCCTGCTGGAAGCTCCTGTTTATTTCATAGCTTCCAGCAGCGAAGCTCAACTCTCTACTCAATAACAGCGTTGCCGTGTGGCGGAGGTGTTGGAAAATAAAGCAGTGCTGACTTATGGTCAAGGTTGGGTAGGTTTACTTTGAAAGAATACATGTGGATTACATGTATGTATGTATGTATGTATGTACATACATTTTGATTACTTGTAATCTGATTACTTTTGGATTACATTTCAAAGTAATCCTACCCAACCCTGCTTATGGTTTGGTTTATAAATAAAATTAATAGTGATAGAATAACTCCATTAATGTCAATTCTGTCATTTGCACAAAGTTAAAATATAACATATATCTTTTAATGTTGAATAATGCACTAATTCTGAAGTTTTGTAACAAACACAGGCAGATGGCAAAGGATTATGGGTAAAATGTGCCTCTGTTAACACTGATTGGTTGACTCATTCATTCTATGTAAACCAACACGTTAATGTGAGGTGTGTCATGTGTTGGTGTTTACAGATAAATGTGTTTTTGTAAAATATGGCTTTTTTTATTTGTTAAAAAAGGCATTTTCAAAAAAAAAAAAAAGCCAAGTCATAATCAGATAACCGTCTGATATAACCGGTGTCAAAATAAACAGAACACTGCCATGATTTACTGGTGCCCAGACGCTCAGTACTTAAGCTGGGTTTACACTGTGCGAGTTTTGGCCCTTTTTCAGCTGATTTTTCACTTGTGCGAGAATTTTTTGGATCGCGCTGAGTTTCAGCTTAAACGCACATCCTGCATCGTGAAGTATACATGGAGTAACGAGTTGCATTTAACCTCTCATGACCACCTCCTGATCAGCAATTGTATTGTCGGATGATTTTTGGGAGAGCAGCTTCTGTCTCTTTTCCCCCCTTTCTTCAACTCATGTCTTGTATTTTTTTTTTTTTTAACTTTGATGTCTCCCATTGAGAGTTTATGTAAAAATAAGAAATGTAAATAAAGTTTGAAAGAAAAAAAGCTTCTGTTTACATTTTGCTTCTGGAAACACGAGTCTGACGTGGTTTTTGAACATACAATGTGAGCAGTCAGATCGCATTAGAGCATCGGCCCGTATAGTGTGAGAACATAAATCGTGCGCTCTGAATTTTTACACTGTGCGATTTTATTGTACAGTTTGAGCTGGAGCTGAGTACAATGATTGAAAATATCGTACAGTGTCTATCCAGCTTTAGGGCGAATATTGCCATGAACACTACTGACCAGTAGATGGCAGAAGAGACCGTGAAAACTTGCCAAAACAAAATTCCAGGTAATCCGTGTCTGCTATGTTTAAGATAGGTGGAATTTAATAAACAGAAACTGAATTTCAGACATCTTATATATATTACTCTGGAACAAAGATGACAGACTGCGTTTGACATAAGCAGGATTCTAAAGAACAAAGAGGAATCAAGTGCAATGATTCCAATCGAAAATAATGGTGAAGCAACCTGAGCTTCTTCTGGCATTTTTACATAAAACAAACAATAATAACATCTTATATAACATAACTTAATCTTATATAACATATATATATATATATATATATATATATATATATATATATATATATATATATATTCGCAAGAGTTTTAGGCACAATATACAAAGAGTTTAATGCTGTTGTCTGCGTGGAGCCTGATCAGAGCATCTCAAATGCATTTCTTCTGTCGTGAATGTACTGACATTACCCATAATGCACTGCTGGGCACAGCATGTCAACACTAAAACCTTCTAAATTAGTGCATTACTTAAAACATATATCTGATATTTTCACTTTATAAAACTTCAGACGTGACATTAATTTAAATAACCTGTCCGAAATTAGTTTGGTTAAAATTTTAACCATAAATTAAAACTGTATGCCTCTGGATGACTTGGGTGATATTGCCAGCATATCAGTATGGGGTCAAAAGAAATGAGCTTTTTTCTTTTCTGTGTCCAGTTCTCCTTTGCCTGCAGAGGATAGAGTGGTTTCTTTTAGAACCAGCTCTCCTCTATTTACAGAGGATAGAACTGTGCATCTACAACAAAACATTTAACAGGTAGGTACTCAGCTGATTTCAGGTTTCATAAAGGTTTGTAACTATTCAGCTTTGTTTACCACATCTGTAAAAATATGTTAGCGGTCTAAAAATTATCGGACCAAAACTTATTGGAAGATAATTAGTCCGATAATGGTTTTCAAAGTTATCTGTAAAGCTAATCTGATAATGAAAACATTGTCTTTGATAATTAGTGATTAGTGGAACTGTGCCCACCACTGAATAAATGTACACCAGGTTTTATTGATGTCCTACAAGTCTTTCAAGCATCCTTTAGCTTTCTTGTCGTTTTTGCAAGACAGGGTAGATATTTAGAAAGAAACAAAATAAAACGGAGCAGTAAGAAGATTTTTGTAATTTCCTCTGAACGAATGGAAAAACAAGTTGTCACTCAGACCTCCAAAGCAATAATGCCTGATCAAAGGGCAACTTGAGACTGACAATAAGAGTAAACCCGCTCGCTCACCTCACTCTTAACCACGGCGAGACGCCCCCACCCTAAAGGAGCTTTTCAATTCCGCCTCCACAAGTGCTATGGAGGGCGAGGTGGGATGACAGTCACCACAAACCCGAACAGGACTTTATTCCTTCTCATCCACTACAGCGCCACTTTAAAATTCCAACTATAAGCACTTAAATATTTTTATTCATTGGTCTGATTGTGAAACATGCAAGAGGTTTGAAGTGCTTACGATCACTTCCCAAATCACCGTGATTAAAGAGCGTCAGAGTGGATGTTTTCACCCTGCAGCCTGGTTACACAATGACAGACTTTTTTTTTTGTCCCTCACAAACTGACACAAATGTACAAATGTGGATATCTCATAATTATGACTCTGAGTCACACAGACAACAAGAGCATTCGGAGATTTTTGACGTCTGCCAAGGGTTCACGAGGACTCAAAATAACGTGATTCACACTGTGACTCAGACTTTACCTGGATGCCGATTCCACAACACAATGCAATTGATCAAGATGTTGCAATCTGATATTTAATTCACAAGCTGAAACAAAATAGTGTCGTCCTGATCTTGGTTTGACAACATGATGTCGTATCCATCAAGTAGTTTTGACGTATTCCTTAAAAGTCTATAAAGTCTACAAAATCCTGATCCAGAATTCAGATCCAGATCACCTCCAAAATCTAATGAAGTCTTCCAAGGCCTAATACCAATGTGTGGTGAAAATTTGGTGAAAATCCATAGAAGCAGTTTTGACATAATCGTCAATTTTGACAAAGTGTTCCTGCCTCGAGTACAAATTGAAATCCTGATCCTGATCGCCTCCAAAATTCAGTGGAGTCTTCCGTGCCCTAATATCTATCTGTGGTGCAAATCTGGTGAAAATCTGTGAAGTAGTTTTGACATAATCCTTAAAAGCCTATAAAGTGAAACTTGATCCAGATCCGGATTCTGGATCACCTCCAAAATTTAATGGAGTCTTCCATAGCCTAATATGTATCTATGACGAAGCTTTTGTCAAACTCTGCAGTTGTTTTGACGTAATCCTCCTAAGAGGTAGACAGATGGACAGACAGACAGACAGGCAAATAAATAAATGCCGATGATTTTATTACGTCCTCGGCAGTCATAACAATATGGCAGCATGTTTACTCAGGGTTGTAGGCTGAAATGGTAAATGGACTGCATTTATATAGCGCTTTTACATCTGCATCAGACGCTCAAAGCGCTTAACAAATAATGTCTCACATTCACCCCGATGTCAGGGCGCTCACTACACACCAGGAGCAACTTGGGGATTGCCCAAGGGCCCTTAGTGATTTTCCGGTCAGGCTAGGATTTGAACTGAGGATCCTCTGGTCTCAAGCACAATGCTTTTACCACTAGACCATCACCTCCCCTATATTATTCTTTATTTATATTTATTTCTTGTCTTCCGAGTCTTATGAATATTTGTCTTATTTTCAAAATGTTGCATTCTGATCCTAACAACATGCAAAAAAAAAAAAAAAAACTTTTTAATTAACAATAAACGTTTGTAAGTCCCTGAATACCTCTTAGACTTCACTTAAGTGCAACTTTAAGAAATATAAACTGTAAGTTACTGTATGGCAAATCTGTCTGGAGGAAGCGGTTCTTAAAATCTGAGTGAGAAGGCAAGAAGGAGACTCGTGAGGGAAGCCAACAAGATACTGACATCTCTGAAGGGGTTGTAAGCTTCTATAGCTGTGAGTGGAGAAATTGCACACAGTGCGACTTTTGTGTTTTGCACCAGCAGTTGCACAACTTCATGGAAGAGTGGTACAGAGAAGGGTTTTAATACAAGGAAACTAATAAATCTAGGCTTTTAAGAATATGTCTCTCGGTTTCCACCACAACACGACAATGTGTAACTGGTGTTTTTCCAGTCACAGCACCAAAAGCCCAAAGTTGTCATATGTGTCTTGGTGGCTTCCCTCACTTGTCTCCTTCTCGTACGGTCACTCACAACTGCCTCCTCCCCTCTCAACAAATTTATTGTACACTACCATATATCCATTTTCTAAACCCACTTAATCCAGTTAAGGCACAAGTGCTGGAGCCTATCCCAGTGGTCATACAACACTATGCTGTTTGTATTCCTTAAAGACTGATGTAGTCCAAAACATATGCAGTGATTGGCAATGTGCATGTATCCATCCCCCTGACTTGTCTAAAGAAAACTGAGCTGATTTGTATTAAGAATTATCCTTAAATTTAGTTGGTCCAGTTACTTAGAGCATCAGAAACTTGAGGGTCTGTATGTAATTCATAAATGGTTAACAGGATATATATATATATATATATATATATATATATATATATATATATATATATTTGCTAAACTCTGTTGTATTAAAACAGAATGTTGACACAACAGGAACATCTTGTTTCTGTTCTGTTCCACTTAATTGGTGTATAGATGCGAAATTACAAGCAGCAATACTGTCCAAATACTTATGGACTTGAGGGTGTGTATATTTTCATGGCCAAGTGGGGCTCTCCATGTAATATGGAGTTACGTCAGGAAGGGCATCCGGTGTAAAACTTGTGCCAAATCAACATACAGATCCACATCGCATCTGCTGTGGCACTGAGTGCAAAACAAGGGAACAGCCGAAGGGTCTTACTTACATTTACATGAGAGCATATGGAAAATACATGTATGTGTAAGGAAGAAGACACGCCTGAGAAAAACTGTTATGACTTGATAAAACATAGAGTTTCCCGCTCAGTGGATCAAAGCAATGGTTTTCGTTTGCGGTGCCGCGGGTGTGAGCCGCGGCGCAGTACACGAAATGTCAGCCAGACTTTTGTGTTTGTGTCACAAATAACATCTGTGTCAAGACGCTACAAACAACATCATTTGGTGCTCATGCACCTGCTTTTCTTCCAGTGCAGTGAACCCACCGCCGCATTATTACCCATCATCCCTCTGGGCTAAAGGCGCACACCTAAAGCATTGAAGTCTTCCGAACACCGATAAGCCAACGTCATTCGCACAAAGCATTAACACGACGGTGTGTCTGCTCCATCACAGCCAGTAACAACCCTGGAGGCGAGCAACCGGCCACATTTAAGCGCAACAACACCGCCAGCGATAATAACCGTGTTAATGAGTGCCAGAGAAAGGTCATGGCCAAACAAAAGAATCCTGCCTTATAAATATTTAGGTATGATTAACAGTCATCTTAATTAAGTCATCATTCTTTGCCCCATGAAAGGGCCTGTGATTGGCCGACACTGAGGATGCTTCACTCCACTGGTAACTCTGCAAGGCATGATGGGTAAAGCATTTAGGACAGGATGCCCAGGAGAAGAGTGTTTTGTTTTTATGTTACAGCTGTCTTAATGTGGTTTGGGGAATAAGCCAGAATGATTACATTAATCTGAATGGCGTCTGTGCCAAAAATGTCATTTGTTGGTTTGGCAGGGATCAACACCAAATTACACACTGTTGTTCTTATTGTTGAGGGACTTAATGCGCTCAGAGGATGTATTTTAATCGCCATTTTGGCAATGGGACTCCTCCATAAAAACATATGGGAATGATATATGTGTGACAGGAATATTAATTTATATGGAAATATTCAGCAAAATTAGGTGGAGGCTAAAACAACAGTTTTGCATTTTAATCTGTGTCAGTACATTTAAACATTAAGGGCCTGACGTAATGAGACACCACATAATGAGTGCTGAATTGTGTGGGCAATCAACAGTTTTATGCACTGGGGAGGAGACCATTTTAATTTTTGAAAATCAAAATTGATAGCGGGTGGTAATGTAACATTGACAGCAGTATGCAAAAGAGGGTTTTGCACATTAATGCCTGTAAGCAACAATACAACGCAATGCTAAAATACCCTTGGCCATATGAGGATTGTGTTCTTTATAATTTGTAGTTGTTAATTAATTATTAAGATCATTGCCTTACATAAATTTGTACATGTTCACATCAAATCATTATTTGTTCATGTAAAAATCAAGGAATATTTGCAGATCACACTCTGTGCATTTGCACTGCAGGTATTAATGAGAAATATTTAATAGAGGTGGGCGGATCGATCCTAATATTGATAATATCGATACCAACGCTGGTATTGATATTGAACGATCCTCGTATAAAAAGATCGATACTCAAGCTTTTTTTCTCTCCCGCACACACTGATTACTGTGCACGCAGATTCATCAAAGTCTACTCTCTGTAAGAGCAGCACTGCACTGTATCACACAACATGGAGAAGCGCACCCTTGTATTGTGGTTTGTCAGGCCTCTACCTCAGGAGATTTTGTTTTAAGTTGTGTTGAGTGATTTTTTTTTTTTAACAAAAATGTTGATTATGATAATAAAGTATTTTGTTGTCACGTACAATGTTTGGTGAAATTCTATTCTAGGTCTTTTGGATCCTTTGGATCTATGAAGCTTAAATATGAAAAAGTATCGGTATCGATATTGGCGATACTGGGCCTGTATTTACTTGGTATCGGATCAATACCAAAATTCCCGGTATCGCCCACCTCTAATATTTAACTCCATAGGAAGTTAGCTTTAAGTTTGCAAAAGTTAGCATGCACGCTAACGTCTGCAAAATGTCTTGTAAATGACTGCAGAGGTGTTATGTTCCAAAAACAGTGTTTTCACTTTTAGAAGTGTTTATTTCTCACTAGCTTTTACATAATAAATGACACAGAGGCTATATTTAGACACAAATGAAATGGAGTTTTCCAGCTAGCTACCAGCCTGTGACGTCACCATGCTAACATCCGCGAAATGTCTTGTAAATACGTTCAGATGTGTTATTGGGTTCCAAAAACAGCTTTTTCAGATTTAAAAGTGCTTATTTCTCACTAGCTTTTACATAATATATGAGAAACAGGCATATAAACATACAAAACGAAGTGGTTTGGAGAGAACAGCCACTGACGTCACAGTGCAACTCTACTCTGATGGACTCACACTCCTGTGTCTGTTATAATTTGTAGTTGTTTAAGTGGTAACCCAGTGCAAAGTATATATAATTAGTTATACAGTTGTAGTTATTTACATTAATTGTCAAGATCCTGTTGTCTTAAAATTTGTACATGTTCAATAAAGCCCGGCTCCCTATCAATCAATCAATCAATCAATCAATCAATCAATCAATCAGCAACAAGCAATATTTATGTTTATGAGCTTTTGACAAGAGTGGAAGTTAGCTTTGAGTTAGCAGACGTTAGCATGCATGCAGACATCCATGAAATGCCTTATACATCACTCAGAAGGTGTTATCAGGTTACAAAAACAGCATTTTCAGTTTTAGAAGTGTTTCTTTCTCACTAGCTTTGACATAACTCTCACTTGCTTTGCATAGCAAAGAGATGATATTTAGACACAAACAAAACGGTTTGCAGCTAGCCTGTGACATCACCATGCTTACGTCTGCAAAATGCCTTTTAAATCACGTCAGAGGCGTTATTAGGTTCCACAAACAGCGTTTTCAGTTTTAGAAGTGTTTATTTCTGTGTCACGCGCACTAAGTGTGCACTTCATCCAAACTTCACACTATGTTTGTAGTTTCTTATATTTGGACAAAGAAGAGAGAAACGTATATCCCAAAGGACATGTCCCCACAGTGAAACTCAGCGGTGGGAGTATTATGCTTTGGAGATGCTTCACTGTGTCTGGAAGGTGGAAGGAATCATGAAGAAAGAAGGATATGTGAAGATTTTGAAAGAAAAGGTAGACAACACTGGGTATGGGTCGCCACTTTGTCTTCCAACACGACAATGACCCAAAACATATGCTCTTCCTAGTGAAGAACTACCTCCAGAAGACCAAAGTGACCATTAGTGACCAGCCTGCACAAAGCCCTGACTTGGATCCCACTAACAATCTGTCCAAAGAACTGAAGATCACAGGTCCATACAAAAAGACCATCAAATCTGGAGGAGCTTGAAAGATTCACCAAAGAATAATGGGTTGGGATTCCTCAGGGAACATGTCTGGGGCTTATTGAAATGATTACAGGCTGTTATCCAGCATCAGGGGGACTAATAATTTTGACCCTGGTAATGCAAAGTAAAATAATGTAAGCATCCAAAATAAAACTAAGATGTTTAGAAATTTTGAAGAAAACCTCAAATTTCATAAGGGAGCTTTTAATTTTGTGCTCATCTGTCGCTGTCAGTTTCTTACATCCCCAAAGCAAAGGTCTGGTGACCGAATATGAGTCATGTCATATATTATTTGATAGTAGCCAGAATCAAAGTCACGCAGGTTCCGTCAGGAAAGTCCATTTGCTACATTGCATTAGTTATAATGTAGCATCCGTGCGTTTCTTGCTAAGCATCTTATAGATGGCTCTTGACCAATCATGTAAGAAGCAATCCTGCAAAATGCATGCTGTCACTGCTAATGGACACAATCAATACTTCAGTTCAATGCATGAGTGAAACGTGCACGCTGTATATGTTTGTGCACGTGTGCCTATGCGCCGCATGATCTCACCTCTCCAATACGATCCGGTGACAGGGAGATAATCGTGTTTGAGCAAACGCCTTGAGGCACCACACAAAGGTGCCACGCACAAAGCATTTTAATGTTCAATATCTTCTGTTTGCCTTTCAGCCCCCATCACCGAAAACGAGCCGCAGTCATACTGTAAATAACAATAATGTGGACGCGGCTGTGTTTACAGCAACGCTTTATGTGCAGAAGCAAGTCAAACATCAATACGGGGTCTATGTGAAGTTTGAAAAGCACAAAGTGTGTTTCCGCGTGTCCACTTTATGTATATAAATGAGAGCAGCTCAACAAAGCGTGGCGGGTTTTGCGGACGACATCACAAAGCACTCTGAACGCCAGGCTGCAGCGAGAGTCCTAAGTAATTTAAATCCTCTTCTGAAGGGCGAGGAAACATTTTTACGGTTGTGGGGGATTATTGGAAAGTGGCTTCTTGTGGGTCACGCCTCGACAGGCCTATGCAGGGCCATGCAAGTGGCTTACGGCGCCACCATACACTGGACCCTGTTCAGGGAGGTTCTGTCCTGTAACCGTTAACAACAGCACCTTGGTTTGAGCTTTTGACTGTCAGCAGTTGATAAAGGAGAACCAATGTCCGGCTGTGAAGTGGTTTCCCCCCAAAAATCACAAACATGATTTTAATATTTCAGTCTATATTATGAAATCATGTACAGTACACGGTGACTTAGTGGTTAGCACTGCTGTCTCACAGCATTCAACATTCCCACCTGTGGCCTTTCTGTGTGGAGTTTGCATGTTCTCCCCGCATCTGTGTGGGTTCCCTCTGGGTGCTCCAGCTTCCTCCCACATCCAAAGACATGCAGGTTAGGTGGAATGGAAACTTTAAGTTGTCCGTAGGTGTGAATGTGTTCGTTTGTCTTTATGCGGCCCTACTGGCGTCCTGTCCAGGTTGTACCCCACTTCACACTCTATGACTTCTGGGATAGGCTCCAGCTCCCCGTGACCCTTAACTGGAGTAAGCGGTTGAAGATGCAGCTGGCTCTAAAACAGCACACATTTCTGTTTGGGTTTTTTTTCCTCAGTAAAACTACTAATTCTTATTCAATATTATATCTTCCTCAGAAGAGTTGCTGCACAAGATTCTCAACTACAGAGCAGCACCAATGGAAGCATTAAGGGTCTTGCTCAAAGATCCCTAAATCATAATAAGGGTGACAAGTGTTGGTTTTTCACGTTTACCAATATTAAGAATTCAACCCTACAGCCCTCCTGTAACCAGTAAGTCAGTCCTATACATAGGTCGAGTCCCGGGTTCCATACGGTGAAGCAGATGAGACTCTGACTCTCCCTGGGCGGGACACCAGTCCATCACAGGGTGCTTCTCCAATCAAGACCAGTATCCATTTACATCTGGGGGTACTGAGAAATTTTTTTTGTTCAAGGACACAGACAGGTAGGATGACTGGGAGTTGAACCCAACTCTACATATTGGTAGGTCAACTGCTCATCCCACAAAGCAACCTGGTGCGATGTAACAAAGCTTTGTGATTGACATGTAACTACTTTGACTGTCAGTTTTGGAGGCATGTGGACGGACTGGATTGGCTGAAAAAAATGAGACCTTTTTGGGATTAATGACCTTCTTGACAAACTGAAGGAACTGCTAAATCTCACATTCCCTGGACTGCTAACAACATCAGCCTCGGACAGCAAATGTGCAGATGAGTGAGTGAGTGAGTGAGTGAGTGAGTCCATCCCAGTCATCTTGTGTAGGTCATACCTCAATAAATAAATGACACTAAAAAAAGCCAACCTTGCTTTGCTAAAATAATAGCCCATCGACATATCTACCACATGTTTGTTAGCCAGGGAAATACGATGCACTCTGCTCAGTTTACAAGCTAGAGACCACAGGGAGAAATACGATGAACTACACCCAGCTAGCAACCACAAGGACAAAGTTGATGCACACTGCCCAGTTAATAAGCTAGCAACTACAAGGAGAAACTTAATGATGTCTGCTCAGCTAACCACCTCGCAACTGTGGGGAGAAATATCAAGAGTGCCACTCGGCTAACAAGCTAGCAACCACAAGGAGAAACTTGATGCTGTCCGCTCAGCTAACCACCTCGCAACTGTGAGGAGAAATATCACGAGCGGCATTACAAGCTAGCAACCACAAGGAGAAACTTGATGCTGTCCGTGTAGCAGCTGCACTCTGAGTTGTGTTGTTATGACTCCGCCCATTCGCTCCCCTCGGGACGCAAACTCACAAGCTCCGGCATGGCAGTCGGACTCTCTAACCAGAAGGCTGAAACCCAGGGCTCTGGCCTTGTGACCAGAGAATCCTTTCTGAGTTGTTGGGAGTGAGGTTTACTAACTACATCTGCACAGCGACACCTGCTGGCCTCCGTTACATCCGCTCAGCTAACTACCTCAAAACTGTGGGGAGAAATATCACGAGCGCCACGTGGCTAACAGCTACCAACCACAAGGAGAAACTTGATGTTGTCTGCTCAGCTAACCACCTCGCAACTGTGGGGAGAAATATCACGAGCGCCACTCGGCTAACAGCTAACAACCACAAGGAGAAAATTGATGCTGTCTGCTCAGCTAACCACCTCGCCACTGTGGGGAGAAATATCACGAGTGCCAGTCGGCTAACAATCAAGCAACCACAACGAGAAACTTAATGCTGTCTGCTCAGCTAATCACCTCGCAACTGTAGGAGAAATATTACGAGTGCCACTCGGCTAACAAGCTAGCAACCACAAGGAGAAACTTGATGCTGTCTGCTCAGCTAACCACCTCGCAACTGTGAAGAAATATCATGAGCACCATTCTGCTAACAAGCTAGCAACCACAAGGAGAAACTTGATGCTGTCTGCTCAGCTAACTACCTCGCCACTGTGGGGAGAAATATCACGAGTGCCATTTGGCTAACAATCTAGCAACCACAAGGAGAAACTTAATGCTGTCTGCTTCACCTCGCAACTGTGAGGAGAAATATCACGAGCGCCACTCGGCTAACAAGCTAGCAACCACAAGGAGAAACTTGATGCTGTCTGCTTAGCTAACTACCTCGCAACTGTGGGGAGAAATATCAAGAGTGCCACTCGGCTAACAAGCTAGCAACCACAAGGAGAAACTTGATGCTATCTGCTCAGCTAACCACCTCGCAACTGTGCAGAGAAATATCGCAAGCGCACTCGGCTAACAACCTAGCAACCACGAGGACAAATATGATGCAAACGATGGGATGAAACACAAAACAAGAACGCAAGACCTGAATTAAAGAACAGATAGAATGTGTGGCTTGGGATGGCGCCAAAATGTTTTGTTTGTTTTGCACATTTAGTGATGATAATTTGAAACATTGCTCCACTGTTCTGAAACCTGTTTTGAACGTTGTTTCATAGTCCATATATCAATAGGAAGACATCGTCAGTTCTGCTGTGTGATTTGAAACAAATGCATCGAACCATAAAGCTGGTTTTCGATCTACTGTACTGGTTTTGACTTTCGTATTTAACTGCTACAATCAGTGCAGCAGAAAGTAGTTTTCTTGTTTTTAAGTAAATAAGAATGTTTAAAACCCATGAGTTACTTCTGGCGATAAAACCACTTTTTTCTCATGTGGTCTCCTGCAAAAGAAAGTTGGCTTGCAAGTATCAAGTGTCAAGTGCAAACACATTGTTCGTCAGCATGTGAACAAAAGTTATGTTTGGCAGAAATTGAGTTTTGTTTTTGTTTTTTCGCCCTCATTACCAGGCGTCCCTGCCAGTACGGGTCCAGCTTCCCGGCAAGCAGCAGAAAAACAAAATTAAAAGATTCGGTGCAATCTGGCGATGACTGGCAGCCTCAGGATTCAAGACACTTTAAACTCGCAATCTGTCAGAGAGCGAGAAAAAAACAAAACAAAACCAAAAAAACACAGACAGCAGACAAATGGAAATGCTGGCAAACGACCTGTTGATTCAACGCCACAAACTATACAAAGCAAATATAAAACTGAGTCAACGCTGTTCTTGGTAGGAGACCCCGTGGGTATGAAGACAATAATGGCTACTTCAGTCTGACATCTGACCCCAGTGACCTTGACTCTGGCTGATCTTGACTTTTTCAGGGTAGTTCGTGGGGTCAATTCACCAAGTTTGGTAGAAATGAGCAAAAGGACCTACACTTTGACCTTTGATCCTGATGTTAACCTTTGGTAAATTTGACCTTGTTGGGCAATTCCAGAACTCACCTCCATGTTTTAGTTTAGTGTAATTGGAGTGAAAACTTAAATTCTTACCTTTGACTCCAGTGACCAAAATTGACCCTATAAGGGAAAATTCCAGGGTCATTCCAGCTCTGACAGTCATAGATGTATCAGGATTGGTGAAAACTGGCTAAAGGACCCGGAACAGACAGACAAATGTTGAAATACACTCTGATTATTCCTGGAAATTTGTTTTTCCGTATTATAAGGCATTGTGCAGCGTATTCTAGTTTTCTGGTCATTGAGTGGAAAATCCATTATCTTCATTACCATCTTAGTAAGACGGCACTTTAATATGATTTTTTTCCTCCCAGCGTTCACATTAATTTATGCACAACTGCTCATCTGTCAACTAAGGGAAGTTTTACTTTATTTTTTCAGCAACACACAAGTTATTTTGAATTTCCATCTACAGTCGCAGTCTTAATGGTCTCCGTCCGCTCAGAGACTCCGGGGGCTCTTTTTTCCCCTCTAAACCTAAAAATCGTATCAGCTTTTGTGTTTCAAATCTTAAAAAGTATTTGTCTAAAGTTTTCCCCGGCATCATATTCTCTATTTTAGTCTGTTATTTATTCAACAGAGCTTTCAGTTGCCAGATCAGCACAGCGGAACTGATTTATACTTAATTTTAATGCACATTTAACAGACACTATCTGACAGATCAATTAGAAACATTTAGCTGAAATAAGTGACACCTTAAAAAGGGTGAAAGAAGCTTTACTTCCACATCTAAAGAACCAGTTGAGAATCTGTTAATGCAACAAATACTACAGCAACACTTTGCAAACACAGTTTTCCATGAAGTTGATTTTGGCAACATAGAGCGGTCAATGGTGCGACTTTTTATTATTATTATTATTTTTATGTTATTTACTTTAGAATTTTATAGATTAATATTAAATGTGTGAAAACATGATAGTTTTGATTTTATTTAACACAAACGCTCTCTCTCTATATATATATACGTATATATGTACTGGACAGAGTCTCCATGAGGTTTTCTGATGATAAAATAAGTTGGTTCCAAAAGTCCTGACACCGTCTGAACCCCAGCAAATGCATAAACGGGTAAAGAGTTGGAGCGCGGGCAAGACTAGCATGACCCAGGTGGGACAAATTAAGCCCAAATATGCTTCCGCCGCTCACAGTTACCAAACATATGAAGCTAAGGCTAGCAGGCTAATGATAGCAAACACATATTGAGTTAACACATATTTTTGCGGACTGCGTGGTGGTTTTCCTCGCAGGTGACTTAGGCGTGGGGTATTTAAATGCATGACCAACATATTTGGTACTTTAACGTTCCCATAATTCCCCTGCCGCCTCCCAGAATGCACTGCGGTGCCCAACAGAGTTCCGGCATTTCAAAACCATATAAACATGGCTAGCGAGGATGTGGATGGCGCCGATTCAGCGAGTTCACAAGCGATTATGGTGATGACACGTTCTCCCAAGTTGAGAGGGTTATCTAGAAGAGGTGTAGCACCTGTGATGACCTTCTGTTTTGCCCCGATGTTGTCTTCTTGTCCATACGTCATGAGGTGTGTTTACATTTTGCCCTAAAGTGGAACTCTGCTGAAACACAACTCTTGTGTGAGTCACAGACTGTGAGACAGCGCAAGATCCACAACTGCTAACAGCAAATTGCCTCAATACCCAACACAGCTACCTTCTAGTTTGTGCTAACAGTGTTTAACATAAAATAAAATATACTAAAGTTTCATTTAACAGAAAAACTGGGGCTCCAACGTCTTTGGGGGTCCATTAGTATAATTATCCACACTGTAAACTTGATGGTAGATATTTGTAATAAAATGATCATAAAGTACAAACAGCTGACTCATGCACAGCAGCTAGCAACCTCTATTAGCATGGCCCTGACACAGCCGACTAAAACTTGACTTCAAATAGCTTCAACTGAAATGTTGGGGTGGAACTCTTCCCCCTACCATTGTCATGCTAGTAACCAAACTTTTTTTTTTGTACCAGGCTGCAGACTTTTTTTTTTTTGCTAACATGAGGGCCTACGAGGAGTGACTCCCCTATGGAGCCAGCCTCAAGTGACCATTCAAGGAACTGCAAGCAATGTACTCTCTAGCCTGTCCGCCACCTACTGGACATGTCTGAACTTGTGCAGAGAATAATCTTATTACACGAATGAGGGAAATTAGGAGCAGGTGTGGTGAATTTACATGTAGCTTTTGTACCACCTGCTGGACATGTCTGGGCATACTGCAGGGAATAATGAGATACCTGAAGATGTACTATACATCTGTTGGGTTTGACTGTCCAGTGAGACTGTTTCTACGAAGCAGTTTGTTCCTAAAATGTGTTTGCATGTAAAAATAAATAAGTAAAGTGAGTCGGAAGCAGGATTTTCTAAGACCGATCCAATAACTCTGACTCCTTCCCCCTCTAGGGAGCTGAAATTCTAGTTGGAATGAAAACAGGCTTTTATGCCACAGAGCAGAGAGACACCACAGAGAATAAGAGAAGTGCAGTCGAAAAGAAAGAGAAAATAAATAAGAGTGATAGCAAACGGAAAAGGGGAGCGCGGAGGTGAGAGAGCTCCGTAAATCATAGTAAAGTGCCAGACTGGATCGGGAGGGCGTAGCAGCCTGATGAATAGAGCCATCAGCCAAAGCAGAGGCTGCGGAGTGACCTGCCATCTGCCTGCACATTACTGGAATGGAACGTGTGACGGCCTTCTCGCATCTGCAGGCCTCAGTGGCGCCGCCGCTAACCAGAAACATTGTTTTTGGTGTCCGTTTGCTCGTACTCCAAGCCCAGTTTCAGTGAAGTGTAGGCCTACTTGGTAAGACAAAAATTCATTTTTAGTTTTTGCGACTGGACGATTCAGTTTCGATCGTACCGTTGGGCCAGGGGGAGGCTCTCGGAAGAGTTACTGCGCGGTGGGTTACGCTTCACACCTCATTAGTAACCAAGGAGAACCAATCACAGATTGGCTCCGTCACGCCACCGGCCTGTCAGCATCCTTCACGAGATACAACAAGAGTGAAAGTTAAAATAAAAAGTTAAAAACTGAGGAGGCAGCGAGCGAGACAAAAGAATGAAACAAGAGTCAGTGCAAACAGGAGACTGGAGGCGAACTCCGCAAAGAGACACTTACAGCAGCACAAACGAGGAGTGTTGAGGAAACTGTTCCTCAGAGCTGAAGAAATAAAATGTGATTTGATATAATGGCTCAGGAGAATGATGACTAAAACATTACAAAACATCAAAACTTCACCTTAACTCGCTTCCCAGAGTAGGTTAAAATAATTATAAGCACCATCACACGTCAACATTTTCCCTCTGAAGATTCAGAAGTAGCTAAAACGTGAAGTCATAGAACACTGATGCCACCCTGTGACACTTTAGTGCTAATTTTGCAAAATCCGAACGGACTGAGGCAATACTGGATCAACTAATGACCTAAAACAATTTCCCATGTTGCCATACTCATTGATTTAATCTATTATATAATCAGTGACAGTAAATCTTGTGAGATTAAGTAACTGGATTAACAACAGTTTAATCTCTGTACATGTGAATGATGGATTTTGTTTCAGATGCCCCTTCGGTGATGTCACAGAGGATTCAGTTCAGATCCGCTTTGGGATTTGGCACCAGTTTTATCCCAGATGCCTTTCTACCTGGAGAAACCTGCTCACAACTCCTGGTGCTCTCAAATCTTCTCTCAACCAAGTATTGATATTACTGAAGATGGCTACTAGAGGTGGGCGATACCGGGAATTTTGGTATTGACCCGATACCAAGTAAATACAGGCCCAGTATTGCCGATATCGATACAGATACCTTTTCATATTTAAGCTTCATAGATCCAAAGGATCAAAAAGCCCTAGGATAGAATTTCGCCAAACATTGTACGTGACAACAAAATACTTTATTATCACAATCGACATTTTTGTTTTAAAAAAATCACTCAACACAACTTAAAACAAAATCTCCTGAGGTAGAGGGCTGACAAACCACAATACAAGGGTGCACTGCTCCATGTTGTGTGACACAGCGCAGCGCTGCTCTTACAGAGAGTAGGCTTTGATGAATCTGCGTGCGCAGCAGTCAGTACTTGCGGGAGAGAAAAAAGCTTGAGTATGATCTTTTTACACGAGGATCGTTCAATATCAATATCAGCGTTGGTATCGATATTATCGATATTAGGATCGATTCGCCCACCTCTAATGGCAACCAGTGCAGAGAAAGGCGTATATAAATGTAGTATATTTTCTGTATGTACTTCAAGAGGTGATTTTATTGTTTACTTCTTTGGCTGGTCCTGTGAAATATGTTTTGTGTCATATATATAAAAAACATAATGCAGTAATGAACACTTAAGATGGATGTCAACCACTGTAAAACAAGATTTGAATGAGAAGGACTTGCCGAGTGAAATTAATAAATCATGTTCTCAACCTGAAAGACCATGCTTGAATAAAGAGAGGGACAATAACCTTCATACTACTCAGAACTCCATGTCGTTGCACTTTGTAGGTCAGCCAGTACAGCGAGGAGGACAACGACACTAATGTAAAGATGTTTTTGTCTCTTTATTGGTGACAAGAAGCAGTTTATGCTTGAGTTACTTGTGCCTCGCATAATAACAAACAGCCTTTTAGCTTCTGCTCACTAACGCAGTGTTTGGGAATAAATTTATTTTGCTTACTGTTGCACAAAACAGTAGCACTACATTTCAAAAATAAATGTGACTTGTAGACAGACGTAACATGCCCCCTTCATGACTCATTTTTAGATAGATACAACAAATTCTGGCGCAACATAGCAAGTCCGTTCGGCTGCTCCCTTGTTTGCACTCGGGGTCGCCACAGCAAATCCAAGGTGGATCTGCATGTTGAATTGGCACAGGTTTTACGCCGGATGCCCTTCCTGACATAACTCCACATTACATGGAGAAATGTGGCAGGGGTGGGATTTGAACCCAGAACCTTCTGCACTGAAACCAAGCGCATTAACCACTTGGGCCACCACCAGTCCAGAAAATACAGCAATCGGGACCTACTTACTCTCTTCAAGCAGATTTTTGCACAGAATACCCAAGGTGTTCAGGGGCATGGAGCCGGAATAACAAGGGTATGTAGAACCTTCTCAAGCTGATGCTTTTAAAAACTATTTCAGTCTGGCAATTGTTCAAAATTGTAAAAATATGTATTCCTTCAGGAATCAATGGCTGCTCCCTGAAACAGTCAACTTGTTGCAAGTTCGATTGCTATCATTTTTGTGAAACGGAAAAGGTCAAAATTATGTTATTTTGTGATTTTATAGCACACAAGACGGCAGCGTAAAGGTGTGTGTGGGTGGGATTACAGTTAGGATTCACTGATCCCCCTTTAATTATATCAGAGGGGATATAATCGAGACAGAATTACACGTTTAAATCACTTATTGCGGCTCTGAGGCATTAGGTCAGATACGTGGAGTGAAGCTCGTGTCAGAGCCACGAATGGGGAAAAACAAGCGGGGAGAGAGGAGGAGGATACAAAGAGAGTCTGCTGTGAGGAGAAACACCTGCTGTGAACATCCCATCAATACAAACACAGAGCCTCTGAGGAACACAAGTCAACCTCTAACCCCTCTGAGAGCGCCAAAAGTCAAAAAGTAAAAGGGCAGCTGACTGATGGACAGAGAGGGATTAGCCGCAGCGAAACACACACACACACACACACACACCCTCTGTCCATCTCACACACATTTGCTTCTTGTGATGTGGAATTAAGATAACGTCTCCTCTGCCATCACCTGCGTCCACATCAAATTCAGACGCCGTCTCCCCGACTCAGACGTGGGGGTGCTTGATGCCCACAAAAATCCGCCGCGTCGTCGCTGCAGAGGAAATGTGTCCGAGCGGCTGCATGATCCAGACTCAAACTATAGGCCCTTGGAGCTAAAGAGCAGTCAGGAATCCTCGCTGCTCATTTACGACAGCCACAGCTGTCATTTTCTTTGTGGGTGTCCATGCTGTTTAAACACCAAACGTACGTCTGATAATCTGCTTGCTCAGGGGCTGGGGAAGGTTAGACTTTACCCTTGTGAAGCACTATGGGGTGCTGTGTTGTGATTTGGCAGTACATCAGTAAATTGAATTAAAATTTATCAGAAGTAGATGTTTTAGCTCATCTATCTCAGCCTCACGGTTCTTGAGATATACCAAAAAAAAAAAAAAAAAAAAAAGGTGTTCTTTGGACCATGTTTTTATTGACCGTTGACAAAACTACGCCAAAATCTAATCACCTCTAGGTATCTGTCAAAGTAGTGTTCACAGAAAGTGTCATTCAAGGTTTTGGTTGTTTTCATGACAGGTGGCTTGATTGCCAATTAAAAATATGACTATTATTTGCTCAGTAACTGTGGAGGAACAGTGGAGTCCAGTCGCCAAGCTAGCAATACCTGCTAACAGTGCTAATATAAACTAATATCACAAAAACTGTCTTTGGAGAAAATACTGGTGCACAAACTTCTGTGATGGTCTATTAGGACAATTATCTGGACAAACCATATTATTACAGCTATTTGTAACAAAGTGCTCAGAAAGGGCATAAAGCTAGCAGCCTCTGCTAGCGGGCCTCTGGATTCCAGACCTCCAGCCATTTTAAGCATTTTTATTTCTCTCTCCAATGCCTGTAGATGAGCTTTGTGAAATATTTCAGAAAAAGGAAGGAGGATGGAGAGAAGAATCAAGCAGTTTCCCTATTATTATTTTTTTGTTTTTTAATTAGGGTTACCAAAACTTTTCAGCGCATGCTATGTGCACGCAGTCTCACTGCGTCCTAAAGTTAGCAACCCTGACACAAAACCTTTCACTCAAAGTGACCTCACCCCTAATTTTTCCTAACTTTAACGCTTAAAAATATATTAACATGGTGGGAGAAAAAAAAAAATAGCGGTCATGAAGGTGTTAACCCCCAAAACGTGAATCTGCTGCAAATTGTGAATTATCCGCAAACCATGAATCCTGAAAAAAAAAATTTCATGAAACATGAAAGCACATTTTGCAAAATGTGAATTATTTTCACGATGTTACATTTCGCACATAGTCACGATTCATGGGTTTACGTTTCGCATTCCTCCAGTCAGACCTTAACTTTGTGTCTGATCACAGTGTACCGTCGTAAAAATCAGCTGATTCACTGCTTCAAAACATTGCTGATGAGTTTTTAAAGAATATAAAATCACATATAATGCACAATTGAATATAAAAAAAATTGTATTTTATATGAAAATAATTATGTTTTACAGTAGTGTTCAGAATAATAGTAGTGCTATGTGACTAAATAGATTAATCCAGGTTTTGAGTATATTTCTTATTGTTACATGGGAAACAAGGTACCAGTAGATTCATTAGATTCTCACAAATCCAACAAGACCAAGCATTCATGATATGCACACTCTTAAGGCTAGGAAATTGGGCTATTAGTTTAAAAAAAAAGTGGAAAAGGGGGTGTTCACAATAATAGTAGCATCTGCTGTTGACGCTACAAACTCAAAACTATTATGTTCAAACTGCTTTTTTTAGCAATCCTGAATCACTAAACTAGTATTTAGTTGTATAACCAGTTTTTCATTATTTCTTCACATCTGCGAGGCATTAATTTTGTTGGTTTGGAACCAAGATTTTGCTTGTTTACTAGTGTGCTTGGGGTCATTGTCTTGTTGAAACACCCATTTCAAGGGCATGTCCTCTTCAGCATGAGACAACATGACCTCTTCAAGTATTGTGACATATGCAAACTGATCCATGATACCTGGTATGCGATATATAGGCCCAACACCATATTAGGAGTAACATGCCCATATCATGATGCTTGAACCACCATGCATCACTGTCTTCACTGTGAACTGTGGCTTGAATTCAGAGTTTGGGGGTCGTCTCACAAACTGTCTGCGGCCCTTGGACCCAAAAAGAACAATTTTACTCTCATCAGTCCACAAAATATTCCTCCATTTCTCTTTAGGCCAGTTGATGTGTTCTTTGGCAAATTGTAACCTCTTCTGCACGTCTTTTAATTAACAGAGGGCCTTTGCGGGGGATTCTTGCAAATAAATTAGCTTCACACAGGCGTCTTCTGTCACAGCACTTACAGGTAACTCCAGACTGTCTTTGATCATCCTGGAGCTGATCAATGGGTGAGCCTTTGCCATTCTGGTTATTCTTCTATCTATTTTGATGGTTGTTTTCCGTTTTCTTACACACGTCTCTGCTTTTTTGTCCATTTTAAAGCATTGGAGATCATTGTAGATGAACAGCCTATAATTTTTTGCACCTGCGTATAGGTTTTCCCCTCTCCAATCAACTTTTTAATCAAACTACGCTGTTCTTCTGAACAATGTCTTGAATGTCCCATTTTCCTCAGGCTTTCAAAGAGAAAAGCATGTTCAACAGGTGCTGGCTTCATCCTTAAACAGGGGACACCTGATTCACACCTGTTTGTTCCACAAAACTGACAAACTCACTGACTGAATGCCACACTACTATTATTGTGAACACCCCCTTTTCTACTTTTTTTTTTTTACTAATAGCCCAATTTCATAGCCTTAAGAGTGTGCATATCATGAATGCTTGGTCTTGTTGGATTTGTGAGAATCTACTGGTACCTTGTTTCCCATGTAATAAGAAATATACTCAAAACCTGGATTAATCTTTTTAGTTACATAGCACTACTATTATTCTGAACACTACCGTATATAAAAAAAAAAAAATTATATTTTGTGCAGCTATTACTTGGAATGATATATCACGTAGGGAATTTCAGCCCGCCAGTACGTTGCAAATTGCAGATTTTCCACTTGTGGGTTTGCTTCATTTCACATGGCTGGAGTTTGAAGCTTGATTCAAACTCACAGGAATGCATATTAACTCATCCTGACCAGTCACCAAACTTAATGAACGCAAATGAGAACCAATAAATTAAAAAATAAATTAAACTAATGTGAATAACTACCTTTTTTTTCTTTTTTTTTTTGCTTGTTTCCTTCTTCCCTGGGTTCATTGGTGGGGGGCACCAAGACAGAACTGGCCACAGCAGACAGCAGGTGCGCCTGATCGTGGGGCTGGAGGTGTCACAGGATGGAGGCTTTAACTCAGGGACTTGCTGCCACCAGAAAATCTACTCACCAGAAAACCTCTCACTTCTGTTATCTACTGAGTTGAACCCCCCCCCCAGCTCTTCAAGGGAAGAACAATATGATTGGTGGAATTCACATTAAGGCCAAATCACTCCCATGATTTGCTGACAGCCTGCACCTTAGTCTGTGCTCAGGTCACAAGAGCAGAACGTGATAAGTGAAAAGAAAAATAGTGGGGCGGCACAGCAAAACAATTGTACATTTTTGTGATAAAAGCATGGAATTTGGCACACATTCTAAATGAACTATTATTTATTTTCAGATATGGAGCCATCCTGGAGGTGACCTCTAATGAGCTACAGGGATCAATACAGAATTACACGGGTCAAAATTTAAAAATGCTCCAATCATGTTGACAACTACACCACATTATTTGTGTGACCATAATTCCAAAAAGGTATAGTTTGGACTATTTATGACTGAATGTTCTGGAGTTATGGGCTAAAAACTGCAGAAATGGTGACAAAAATCAGTTACAGTTTGTACAGGGGTCAAAAGTTAAAGTTTGTCCAATTTTGGTGAAAAGTGATACAAATTGAGTGAAATAAAAGGATTAATAAATGGAATAGTTTTGACTGTGCTGAATACTTGGTCTCCACAGTAAAGGTCAAACAAGGTGGATGTCCATTGGATTCTATGACGTTTGACATATGTTCCTCCGTAGCATGATAACTAAGCATGACAGATGGGGCAAACTATTCTTTTTAAAAATGCTATTAACTCAAACAATAATTTGCATCTTTTTTTTTTTTTTTTAAACCAAAATTGGAGCAGCTTTAACTTTTGACCCCTGTACAAACTGAAACGGACCTTTGTCATCATTTTTTCTCTTTTTTACCCCGTAACTCCAGAACATTCATTCATAGATAGTCCAAACTATACCTTTTTAGAATTGTGATGATCACACAAATATTGTGGTATAGTTTTCAACATGATTGGAACATTTTTAAATTTTGACCCCTGTGTAATTCTTTATTGACCGCTGTAGCTTATTAGGTCAGTGCCAGGATGGCTCTTAATTTGAAAATAAATGTTAATTTATAATATGTGTGCCAAATTCCATGGTTTTATCACAAAATGAACAATTTTTATGGAAATTTTAGCTAAGCTGCAGCACTAAAAGGACGGGATCAGGATGAATTACAGAGCAGGAAGAATCTACGCCGTTTTGCTGAGTAGCTAGTGAGCGGAGAGGATTCACATTACGGAGCTCTCTTAAAAAAAAAAAAAAAAAAAAACCCGAGATTATGAAGCAGAACATCTGGGAGGAATACTTCCACCCCACATTCCTCTCTCAGGCTCATTCACTCAGTTTGCAAAATGTTTGGGTGACAACACCGAGATGGCGCATCCATCAAAGATGTGCACTGCTTGCTCTAATTTGCATAAAACACATGCACGCGCACATGCACACAGACTATAGAGATGAATATTTATGCTGAAAAGTTCAACATCGTTGAACAACATCGTTTCTGGATTTTTATTTCTTCTGATCAGAAGTTGTCAGACGCGTTGGTTTGGATGAACGGTCAACACGTACAACGTTAACGCCACACAAACGTGCACGCACACGCACACACACACACACACACACACACAAAGGGGAGGTGTCTCAACTTCAAACTGGGATTTGACTGTTTATTTGGTGGAAAAAAATTGACTTCACTTTACATAAGGTGTTGGACTGACTGATTTGCACGTGTCCAAGTGTTGGTTCTTGGTTGGAGCTCAGGCCTGTCAAATACCACTAAGTCTCCAAAAAGGCAGAGGGTGCTGTTGCTTCCCTTTGCGTGAGAGAAACAGACAAAAGGAGAGGGAATAAAGAGCAGAGGAGGTGAGGAGAGATGAATCAGGAGATGTCTCTCTCGCCCTCTCAGGGTTCTTTGTTGTGTGCTTCCAGTGCGGGTCAGGTCGGTTCTCCACGGGGTTTGGAGGGTGCGCGTCTCAGTGTCGACTTCTCTTCCTCCCCTCGTGTTCGGTCCGTCAGTTGGGCGATAATTGGTAATTCCACATGATAAACTTCCCGTTGCTACTTTCTGTCTCTATCCTTTAACCCCCGGGTCTCAACTTGTTCTGGAGGGGGACAAACAAAAAAAAAAAACAACAAAACAGAAAAGGTCATCGGGGAGGTGGCGAGAAAAAAAAAACACAAGAGAAATACATAAAGTCACACAGTGAAGAACAGGCCCCAAAAAAGCTGGAGAGGATAATAAAAGGGAGGAGGATGGAGCGAGTTAGGAGTCAGAGGAAGGACCCGAGGGCAGCGGATTTCATGTTGGCGATAAGTGCGACCACAAATCCCCAGCAGTCGCTGTCAATAACTATTTGAACCAGCCGACTGCAGCTGATACCGGCGGATGAAAAGTGCCTCGGAGGAGAGGACAGAAAGGAAGTGCAAAAGAGAAAAATGAAGTGAACACAGAGTGAGAGAGAAAATATCCAAAAGGAACTTCATAAAGACGCTGTGGATTAGACACTCTGAGGCCATGACGTGGAATTTCCCCAAAATAATACCCAGTGTATTTTTTCCACACCACTGAACTAAACTTGAAATGAACAGCTGGAAGTTCTAAATGATGTGCTCACGACATAATCCCAACAAGATGCATGTGCACGACTTAAAGCATTCACTGTGAACGCTCACTGAACCCAAACACAAAGTTCTTCTCGTCTGACCATGTTGAATTTTGCCGTGTTGGAGTCGGTTGACCGGGCTGCTCTCTGGGGGCGTCCTGAAAACGTGCGGGATCCACAACACGCTGCTGGACGTCACAGCCTAACGACGGGTTCCGAGTAGAATCAGAATCTCTGCCATTTGTCAGGTTCGCGGTCTGGCTCCTGCACCGAGTGCGTTTGGTGGCTTCGAGGAGTTTACTGACCTTGACTTCGTGGACAATGTTGTGATCTTTGTGAAATCAACGGAGGTCTTGACTGCAGCAGTCTCTGGGTTTGCGAGGCTTACAACAACTCCCTGGATTCAGCCACCAGACGTGCAGTTTGGGTTGGGTGAAACAGATTTGTTCATCTCTGTAGTGATATTCATGTTGTGAGTCCTCAATCTTTGAGATCAAGTGACTCCTGGGAGAATGAAGGTCCAAGTCTTTAGGGTCAATGATTGTAAGATTTGGACACCAACCATTAACCCAAGGATGTCTCTGGTACAAGGTCCCTTCACAGGATCCTTGGGTATCACTGGAATGTCTTTGTGTCAAAAGAGCAGTGCCTTAGGGAGCCTCAGGTGAGGAGCATACCTTTCACCATGAGGGAAGACGGCATTCAGGTCATGTGGCACATTTCTCTTCTCATCATCCAGCATGTATGTGCATCAGTGTTGAGGAATCCAGAAAATGCAAAAGGACAATGGGACACCCACACTTTACGTAACTGCGCCAGAGAGAGACGGCTACTTTCAGGAAGTGGAGATAGACCAGATGTCTACCTTGGTGGTTCCCATCCAGGAGCTCGGCTGGTTCTATGGTGTGGTAGATGCAGCCACACAGACCAGCACATCTACTCAAACCTGATAGGATACCAACATGAACATCAACCTGAGTTGCAGCTTTATTTGCAATGGTCCACCAATCAAAAGTCCTTTGTTTGCTGTAACAATATTATGAACAGGTTATAAATAAATGCTGTTATGAATGGGTCATTAATATGAAATCAACAAATGGCCCAATAAAGGCCCGATATGACAATGCCGAAATATGAGGTTCATACTCCAAATAGGTTTTCCTTCCAGAAGGGTCCAAATAAAGAGGTGTGAAAGTAACAGGACAGGTGAAAAAAAAAGTTATATTTTAGAGAGATAGTACTTCAAAGTTGGCAAGAAAATAGGTGAAAGTAAACTTAGTTGGGTCAAAAAAAAGGGGCGTGGCACTTTTTTGGACCCTTCTAGAAGGAAACCTAGTTGGAGTATGAACCTAATATTTGGATTTTTTTCACACTGGGCACACAATTGACAAAATATGTGAAAATCAAAAAATCTGAGACCATGAACTGGGGAAATATTATGAAATAGGCTGATTATATTCAGTGCATCCCAAAAGTATTCACAGTGCTTTACTTTTTCCACATTTTGTTTTTCCAATTTTACACACAATACCCCATAATGACAATGTTAAAAAAATTCTTTGACATTTTTGCAAATGTTTTAAAATACAAAAAAATAAGAAATCACATGTACATAAGTAATCACAGCCTTTACCCATGAAGCTCAAAATTGAACTCAGGTGCATCCTGTTTCCACTGATCATTCGTGAGATGTTTCTCCAGCTTAATTGGAGTCCACCTGGGGTAAATTTAATTGACTGGACATGATTTGGAAAGCCACCTGAAGGACTTTCAGACCAATTCTCTGGTCTGATGAGACAAAGATTGAACTCTTTGTTGTGAGTGCCAGGTGTCATGTTTGGAGGAAACCAGACACCATCCCTACAGTGAACCATGGTGGTGGCAGCATCATGCTGTGGGGATGTTTTTCAGCAGCAGGAACTGGGAAACTAATCAGGATTGAGGGAAAGATGAATGCAGCAATGTACAGAGACATCCTGGATGAAAACCTACTCCAGAGCGCTCTTCACCTCAGACTGGGGCGACAGTTCATCTTTCAGCAGGACAATGACCCTAAACACACAGCCAAGATATCAAAGGAGTGGCTTCAGGACAACTCTGTGAATGTCCTTGAGTGGTCCAGCCAGAGCCCAGACCTGAGTTTGATTGAACATCTCTGGAGAGATCTGAAAATATCTATGCACCGAAGCTCCCCATGCAACCTGATGGAGCTTGAGAGGTGTTGCAAAGAGGAATTGGCAAAACTGCCCAAAAATAGGTGCACCAAGCTTGTGACATCATATTCAAGAAGACTTGAGGCTGTAATTGCTGCCAAAGGTGCGTCAACAAAGTACTGAGCAAAGGGTGTGAATGACCCAAACGGTCATGTGCTTCAACTCCAGAGATCCAGTAATTTTCATTAAACTTTACGTGTCACTGGTAGAAATATGTAAGTCCTCTTTGCATGATAATTCTGACCTTCTGTTAATTGCCAAGCTGGGTTATGTGAGAAAACATTAACAAAACAACATATTTTGTGAAAAATATGGTTCAATACACCACTTCTGTATATTGGTTGGTTAACATTAGTACCGTTCCATAAGATGTATCACTGTGCATAGTCACATTTGCTTTTTTTAAAAATCCAATTACAAAATTACAAAATATATAAAATCACTCATAGTCGCGGTTCGAGTCGTGAGCCATTTCCACTTAGATTTTGATACTTTTCTGAAACCACAAATAGACCTGTGAAAACGGGAGATGGAAGGGTCACTCTAAAAATATGAAGTGGAGAAGAAAAAGATAGAGAGCAAGAAGCGGTCATGCGGCCAGAATATGGAATGAGGAGGCAAACGGTGAATGGAGAGATGGGCCTCTGTGATAAACTCTTATTCATAGAGGGAGAAAGAGAGACTTTATCTGTCCTTCGACTGCCTCTTCCTCAGTTTGTTATCAGGACCTGTAAAATGTTGAATGCATTGGAAATGTGATGAGGGATGACGGGGTTGTGGATGGACATCGTGAGATGGGGATGACAGCAGGTCAAAGAGGGCACAAAAGAGTGACGGTGGGTCTAAACGTTATCACTTGGTGATAAGAAAGCTAATTATCAGTGACAAAGGCCTCTGATGACACATCAGTCTGGACTCAGTCCAACTGAAGGGCTGGAAAGATGAAAGCCTGGATCTCACTTTTAGGAAACTCAGGGTTGGAACACCTTGGAGCAGCCATTCCCAGCCAGGATGGCGAGTTGGTTTTGTGACGCCCTGCCTGAGGTGGAACTTATCACAAAGTGCACAAAAAGAATGGTTGTCTGGTGACATGTTGATTTCATCTTCTAGAACAAGACCTCCATTAATCCATGAGCCAGTCATGAATTTTGACCTAATCAGTACCACTTAAGGGGACAAAAAAAAAAAAACAAGACTTAGAATCCAGCCTCAGTGTATCATGGGCTACACAAAAATGTATGATGGCCATCCCATGGTGGTAGCTGTAGCCAAGTTGGGGTCAATGAAGAATTACACAGAGATCAAACTTCAAAAACGCTCCGAAATTGGAGTAACTTTAACTTTTGACCCCTGTACAAACTGAAATTGACCTTTGTCACCATTTTTACTGTTTTTACCCCATAACTCCAGAACATTCCATCATAGATAGTCCAAACTATACCTTTTTGGAATTGTTCTGATCAGACAAATAATGTGATAGAGTTTTCAACATGACTGGAGCATTTTTAAAGTTTGACCTCTGTGTAATTCTTCATTGACCCCTACCTTGCTACAGCTACCACCCTGGGATGGCCATCATACATTTTTCTGTGTAAGTTATGGTACACTGAGGCTGGATTCTAAGTGTCATTTTTTTCCCCTTAAGTAGTACCGAAAACCTACTTGGCCCATGGACTACATGTGATGGAAAGCACGTTCAGGTCACTCACTGAACTTTTCAAGGCCTCCTAGAGGTCCACAAGAAATGCAAATTTGGTGGCCCTACACCTAACCTATGTAATGTTATCCCCAGTACTGAGTTTTTCATGTTGTTTTTTTTCCCCTCTGTAACCTTGAAAATTTGATTAACGTCAGTCATGACTGAACCCAACAAAGATCCTCAAAAGGTGTACATACGATGCAAATTTGGTGACTGTGCAGTCAATCTGTGGGAAGCTACTGTGAGTATTCTGTTGGCCCAGGTGCACGCACGCACGCAAACACACACACAAAACAGAGGCCTTTGTCTCCAGGGGGTTAGTATGGAACGAAAATCAAAGCCGTTCTTATTCATTTTAATGACCTCTCACAGCCCACCTGCAGTACCTTCACACCCCACCAGGGGGCTACAGCAAACACTTTGGGAATCACTGTCTTAGAGGGTGACCGTGGTGAACCTGGATATTCGGTCAGCTTGCTGCGGTCTTGTTTTAATCGTGGTTGATTCTTCAAGATGTTCACCCCCCCCCCCCCCCCCATTGCGCTATTTAACACACTTTGGTGATCCCTTGCATTTTCGTGGATCCTGTGACATCATCATACACGACGTAACATCACAAGGAGATTCTCCATGTTACACCATGAGCCCCGCTACTGCGGTTTTGTTTTTGTACAAATCGCCTGCTTCATGTCCATCATGTTACGTCATCAAACCACACTCTAGATCCATTCTCGGGAGATCTCCATAATCCTCTGTATTGTTAAAAATGTTTTTTATTAGTATGACCCAAGCAGAGGGTCACCCCTTTGAGTCTGGTCTGCTTGAGGTTTCTTCCTTAAATAATCAGAGGGAGTTTTTCCTTTCCACTGTCACCTGTGTGTTTGCTCTAGGGGTTGGTAAGGTTAGACTTTACTTGTGTGAAGCACCTTGAGGCAGCTTTGCTGTGATTTGGCATTATATAAATTAAATGAAGTCTCCGTAGGCTGGTTTGTCACGATAACAGACCGTGATCCTCTGGTCAAAAGCATTCGGCTGCTGCCTGAGTGAACTGGGAATCTGCTTATCATTTCCTTTACTTTTGTTATAATAATTAAAATAATTGGGGGGGGGGGGGGGTATGGTCTAGTGGTGAAGCGGTAGGCTGGAGACCAGAGGATCCTTAGTTCAAACCCCCGTCAGGTTGAAAAATCACTAAGCTGCTCCCGGTGTGTAGTGAGCACCTCGCATGGCAGCACCCTGACATCAGTGTGTGTCTGTGTGTATGACTAGGTGAATGTGAGGCATCATTGTAAAGTGCTTTGAGCTTGTGATTCAGATAGAAAAGCGCTATATAAATGCAGTCCATTTGATATAAAAAAAAAAAACTAGCTTTCATCATTTATTTATTATGTTTTCGAGCTGAAACTGACAGTAAAAGTGAGACCAGGACGGACGAGTTGGAAGAATTTGGTTTTCATCCTGGATGATTTGAGTGATGCATGCTGGGAAATCCCTTTCTGACAGCTCAGGAGGCGATGCATGTTCTGGTGGAATTTCCCATCTGGAGATGGACAAGACTCACCGTCACAGAAGGTGAGCAGATGAGAGACGTGTCCATTTGGATGGTTTGACCTCGAGAGCTCAAAGTCACGTCCTTTGACATCGGTTATCCGTGCGGCTTCCTGCTTGTCTCTGATAAAGCTCGTGTCAACGCTATAATCACAAAGCCGCATCAGCTCATATCAGTTCTACTTGATTCCTTCTCGCTATTTTGGCAGCTGTGTAATTCTGCATATTATTCCTTTCGAGCCTTATCGCGGAACTGTTTCTTTAGCACCTAATGACTTTAAAAGCAAGTCTTCGGCAGATAAGCGCAGACGAACAGGAGTGCGCTGTGATTGCCGCCGGGTGATAAACACAAGCGGATTACCATATCATCTCAGGCTCGCTTCCAAACAATTTACAAGATCAGAAAGGCATCCGGACTGCCGGCGCATCCCGACGCGGCTACAGGTAGCTCCTTTTAAACGTGCGCACACAAACGCCCACCATGAATAAAACATGGTGCCATTTACATGATGTATAGCCGACAAATCTGCCTGCATCTGACTTTTAGATCTAATACTGATACCCCGCGAGAGTGAGCGCAACACAAAACTCAGTTTTCCTCATTCGGGGCAAAACAATGCAATTCAAGAAAAAACCCCCCCCAAAAAATCTAATAGAAAAGCTCTATGAATGTAAATTGAGCCTTTTGGGGAAAAATGGATGTTACATATTGCAAAGTGAGAGAGCGGGAATCAAGTTAATACCAACCTGAGTGACATTACTATTACCATACCGTGTGTGACCGCGGCGGGCGAAGCAAAGAAAAAAAAAAACATAAAAAGGTGCACATGGCAGCAAAAGGAGACGGCGATGGTGTCCAACCAGCAGCGCCTACTTGCATGTTCTTATTGGATTAAAACAGTAGCGGGAACGCCTGTGTCAGCGTGCATTACACAAACGGACTGTAAAGTTTAAACCGGCGGCTCAGAGGAAGCTTTAATCAGGCGCCACTGTCCGAGTGCAAATGATATCCTCCCGCCTAAAAGCGAGGCGCGGCCACGTTTGTGCAGTAAATCCATTTAGAGTTTTAATATGAAGCCAACACACGTGCACACGCGCACACAAACCCAATGATGTCTGCGTAACGGAGACAGCTGTCAAAGTTAAAGCCGGGGAGGAGAAACAGTGTCGTTTTCTTTGGACGGGAAAGGCGAGGTTATTTTTTTCCTCGCAATATGTGCCTGAACATTTTGGACTCGACCCACTCATTACGATATTTGTGACAAGAAAATTAATTTCATCCAAAATTGTCCTGCATCAGGGAACTCCAGGTCTAGAGGCACTGAGAAGGTATCAAGACCCCAATGTGCACGTTTTTAATGTTTGATGAAATAATCTTGAGATCTGCTTACAAAAGCAGCCGTCCACCCCAAAACCACCCTACTGGCTGCGTGTAGGTATTAGATAATACTGGTAATAGTCCAATTTCTGTTAACGACTGCCTGATTGAACAGGGTCGACCTCGGCATTGAAGAGCCCAACAGCTAAGTTTATACATGGAACTGACAAAGATGATCTACATCTATTAAAAACAAAAGCAACAAACAAAACAGACTGAAATTCTTAGATTTTTTTTCCTTCATGAAAATCTTCTCAGTTTGAAGTTTAATTTAAATCCATATACCGCGCTTATAAGACTCGTGGACAGATGGACAGGAAAAATCCTGAAACCGGACTTTCAACTGAAGGCCTCAGGTGTTGGAGTCTGATGTGTATTCTGCAGAATTTGATGCCTATTAATGTATAAAAAGTAAGATACCAAGTAACTGATTATTTTTCAGATTCAGTCCATTTCTATGTAGAAACTCTTGTGAACCACATTTATCATTTGGTCATCTCACTCAAACTCTTTGTTTCAAACCTAGATTTGTGCAAAATCCTTTCCCCAGAGTTGTGTGACCAAGTTATTTTGGTTTTTTAGAATGAAACCACTGGTAAACAATAAGATATTAAAGATTTCTACTCTGATCTAGTACAATTATGTGTGGAAACACTCTCTCTCCCTCTCTCTCTCTCACAGACCCCATTCATTGTATATCGAGCTTGATCCAGTTTTCTTTTGAAGTTATACTTACACAAAATGTATTCACTGTAAAAAAGGGGTGTCTAAAAACAAGATAAAAACACTAAATCTGCGGGAAATTATCTTACTACATGGGGAGATAATTTCACTTGACAAGATGTCTTGAATTCGTTTGTTAAATCTAGAAAGAAGCATTCAAACACTTAAAATAAGAAATTATCTAACACTTCTAAATCTAAAGTTTTTCTTTAATCTTGGTATACATTATTTGGTTCTCACCAAACATTAAAAAATAGGTTTAGAAGAATTAGGTGATTTCTTATTTTAAGTATTTGAATGCTTCGTTCTAGATTTAACAAACTTAATTCAAGACATCTTGCCAAGTGAAATTATGCGCCCATGCAGCAAGATAATTTCCCTCAGATTTAGTGTTTTTATCTTGTTTTTAGACACCCCTTTGTTGTACTGTTCTGCCTAGAAGTGTGGCTGACAACAAAACCTGCAACTAACCCATAATCCAGCCAGCATTTTCTGGAGCAACAATACACCCTCATCTGGAAATTTAGCACTTTTTCCCCCCAATTTTAAACAGCCAACAATTACCTTGCCTGTTACTCATTTGGATCTATCTACTGGGAGTCATCTTTATGGTGATATCGAACCTTAAAAATGGCTTACTCTTTAAGGAGTTTTTATAATAAATAAATCACAAGGTGTGAAAATTATGAAATTCCTAAAAGTCAAGCCAGATATTTTTTTAAAACTGTAGCTTTTCCTTGTAAATAAAATCTAGAATTTGGCTCTGACTTGACATCAGCATCATTAAAACACAAGTGGGGAAAAAACTGACAGGATGATTGATTGACAACATACCTGTTTAGCGTTGTTGACACATTGTTGGTAAAGGGCTGCTATGTCAGAGCAGAGAAGGGTTTTACTGACGTTCTCCCTGTAGCATTTGAAGATCTGGCCCTGCAGGTCTGCACACACAGGATGCACCTCATAGCGCCTGTGGGGGGGGGGGGGGGGGGGGGGGGGGGGTAAAGGGAAAAATTGGGCGTAAAAGAAGGTAGCAGGAAATAATAACACAGAGTAAAGAATGAGTTATGGGACAGAGATGTAACGAGTCCAAAAAGGAGCAAAGTTGTAACTGTGGGAATGAAAAAAGATTTGATATTGGAAAGAAAATTAAGAGACAATGAAAATACACAAAGAAAATGAAGTGCAAGCTGGAGGATTGACGGCAATCGATGATCGTAGGAGAAGAACAGAAGACAAACCAGTGAAAAATATTGATGGTCAGTTTGTCTTAAGAGAACCATTTGTAGGATCCGCTCTGCTATAATCAAGTCCGCAGCATGTCCAGCCCCTTCCATTTTTGATGTTCGCCACCATTCCAACTCACAACACCAACATCAAGGATCAGTGTTACATAGAAACCGGAGCACTTTGCACTACAGAACACTGACACTAGTGTGCGCTAGTGTGTGAGTGTGTGTGTGAATGGATGAAGGTGCATCATTGTAACGCACTATAGAAATGCAGTCCATTTACCAGTATACACAAGGGACAGATCCTCCGCAACATCACCAATAGGTTTTCAGAAGAGCAGGTTTGACGTCACAAATGCCGCCATCTTGGTAGTGCCCCCACCAGAGGAGACTCCGCCCAACTCCTAGCCAACCACATAAATGGGCAAAAGGTTGGTGCATGGGCAAGACCAACATCACATGGGCAGGATGAATGAAACCCAAATAAGCTAAGTCTAATAGGCTAACTTTGGTTCAGGTGTTTCAGTAAGGCATATTTTTGTGGTTTCATAAACAGGTGGCTCAGCGTGGGTATAACAAAGCATGGCCAGCTTACTGACCCAGTAAGAGTTCCACCATGAGTGTAGCAAGCATCACCAAGCTACCGACACCTGCTAATTAGTGTGAGAATAGAACCTGAATAACAAAATTTCAACCAATGGAAATACTGCAGCACAGACTTCTTAGATGGTCACTTAGTGTAATTATTCACCCAGAAAGCCATATCATCTTAGATATTTGCAATAAAATGCTCAAAAGTGACAAACAGTCTAATCCACAGCAGCTAGTAACTACTTCTAGTGGAGCCCTGGAGTCTGGACAACTCTTACCACTCTCTGCGGAACACAACTGACACTCATTGAGGCCATACACCTAATTATTTATAACTTTATGGCTTTGAATTACTTAAAAATAACGAGTTATTTAAAAAAAACACTGCCATAGGGTTTTCAAAAATGGGGAAACTAGCTATGGAGTCCAAAATAAGTTTTTTTTTAAAAACCTAGATGTTAACCTTTATTTCTGCTGTAAAGCTGGCTCGCTTTTGGAGTCGGCCTGAAGCGTCATTCATGACTGCAAGCTGTGGCACTTCCATGTGGGCCTCATTTTAGAGCACCAGAAGCTCAAGCTTGGTGTTCTGCTAATGTTGGAGAGAAGGTCAATTATCAATCCAAGCTCCCGGCCAATGTGCACGGACAACGCATCAGAAAATCCAGAAGGTTTTCTAGAGAGTAACAGAAAGAGGAGTCCACTGAAGTCTCTGCCAAATGCTAAATGAGATCTATCAATACTTCAGCAAATTGATTAGTTGTCAGTTTAAGCCTGGAAAGTGCTGCACCTTCTTTGTCACACTGTAACTGTGATAATGATGACAAATGAAAATTATTGACATGCCAAGTATGAGCATTGTAGTAAATGAGTTATTATGGATTTCCATGAAAAAAATAGATAAAAAATCTGATAAAACGCTCAAACACAAGCTAAGAAGTGGGACTGTTGACTGCTGGATATCAATAAATCCATATGGCTCCCTATAAGCATCCAATGCTGCCAAACGACAACAACAACATAGTTTGCTTGGTTGCTTTCACTGTTTAACTCTGATATCTTTGCATTTAGAAGGTTATTTGCAAATGTTAATAGATCTGGTTATAGGCTACACTTCACTAGCTTAGCAAAAGCAAGCCTGTCCTTGAAGTCTGCTACAGTTTGAAAGATGCTGCGCCTGTTTGTTATCATCCAGATGCTAGCACTGCTAATGGTAGCCGTCACTGCTAAACCTCTGCGAATTTAATGACTCTTTCATTAGCTGCATTCCAAAGTTTCACACTTTAGCCAAGCGAAACAGTAGGACGTACCAGCAGTATTCATGCTTCACCCCACATTAACTGCTTTTGTCTGTCTTCTCACAACGCCATAAAAATCCATAATGACAACGCGTGCACGCTGCCATTATGCTAATGGTAGTGTCATCGCTTTGCTCACACCAGTGCTCAGGACACTCCATCTGCCTCGCTAAACATGCCTAGCATGAGTGTGAAAGCGACCGTTTTGGCGTGTCAGCAGCTCCCGAGCTCTCTGAGGAATACCGGGCCTGAAACTCAGCCCCCGTAGTCACAATCAGATGTTTGATTTGCCCCCTAGAGTGAGAAATTACCCCACCGTGCTTTACAAAGTAGGGGATTGGTCGCATGGGTCATTACCCAGGGTGCAATGCAGCAGGAAGTTATGGTAGTGGTTTGGGTGTGCGTGTGTGTCACCACATGGTCCCGTTTGTTAGAGAAGACTGGAAAAAACATAAATGAGATTCATGGATGTCTGAAAAGGGCTTCAGAGAGAGACATTTCCCAAAGAGCGCCAACAACCATTTGTGTAGCTAACAGAGTTAATCGCTTCCAACGTAGAGTTCTGCAGCCAAAGACGGAACGAATTACTTGGTCTCGTCTCAGTTTAAAGCCACACTGTGGAGGATTTAGTGGTACCTACGAGTAAAAATGGAACATAGTATTCACAAGCATCTGTTCATTGGTGTATCAATGACCTGAAAGAAAAAAAAGGTGTGTTTTCATAACCTTAGAATGAGTCCTTCATAGCTACACAGGAGTGCGCCCCCTCTTGGAGGTCACCATGTTGCACCACCAAGTTGCTACAGTAGCCCAAAGGGGACATACTTACTCAGTCTTGAGTATTTTTTTAAGCATTGCTGGACAAACTGATCAGGTGGACTGGCTCTGTGGCATGAAGCTGGACTCTCTGGTGACGGCGGCAGAGAAGAGAACACTGGACAACCTGCTGGACATTATGGGCAATGCCAGTCACCCTCTGCACACAGTCATCAGCAACCGGAGGAGCTTCTTCAGCCACAGACTGCTCCTTCCCAAGTGCAGGACCAACAGACTGAAAAACTCCTGTGTCCCTCAGGACATCAGACTGTACAACTCCTCACTCGGGGGGTGGAAGACCAACAGGAAGACAGATGATGGGAATGAGAGGAGCAGTAGTCGACAGTAAGTCAGTAGCTTATTATGTTTTTTACTTTCACTTTGATACTCTGTGTGCTTCTTACCCTGTGTGCTGCTATACAATGCTGCTGGAGCCTCAATTTGCCTGAGGGAGTCTTCACAAGGGATTAATAAAATTCTATCTAATCTAATCTAATCTAAGACTCCCCTATTCACTGTCTACTGGTTACTAGTTCAGGCTAACAAGTTTGGAAACCCTCATTTTTGTGAAATGGAGGATCATACATGTTGCTCATCACAAGAGTAGGCAAAACAGTATCGATCCCAGTCACCAAAGAAGCGAAAACATGAAGGGGAAACAAACTCGTGATTGGTGACAGCATAATGTAATCTGCAACCTGACCACTAGGTGACACTCAACCCTGTGCACTGTCGCTTTAAATAAAGATACAGCTTCATTTACCAATTTAGGGAACGTAGACTGCAAACCCATGTACTCTGATTGTGGATCTTGAACAAACCAGGATTATATTAGCAGCGTTTCAAATGTTTGCTAGCTAATGCAAATGAATCGTGAGAAAAATGGGTTAATTTTCTGTTTAGAACTGGAGAATATTCCGCGTGCATTTGTGGATCCACTGGGACTTAATCCCGTCATTTGCTAGGAGGCGTGACAAGGCCACCGATCTGCGTCGGGGTATTGAACGATGACAGCCGTGCTAGCAAAAATCGCCGTCATCCTGCTCCTATGGCTCCCGGTGCTCATTTATTACAGCGCCTATGGGCATCTGCAGGGACAAGCAGAGCCACACACACACACACTTGCTAATTACTTTCTTAAGTGTTGGCGTTAATGCCAGGTGCATCCTGCTGATAGAAACAGCGTTTATCACCAGTAATGGCCTCTGTGAAAGAGAAAGGAGCACGCGGCAGAAAAGGGAGGAAGAGAATGAGGATTAGTAATAAAGAGCACGTCTTGATGAGAAGCTTCAGAGCGGCACTTCTTATTTTTGCTTGCTCTCTGTTTCTCTTGGTGGGGAAAGACGCTCGGACGGTGGCTGAGTTAATCGTAAAGACAATAATGCTGCCATGCGTGCACGCCACATCCTCAACTCATCTGTCATTAAGACGAACAGTAACTTCCCGTTGACAAACACACGTAGCAGCTATATGGAGAGATGGTACGTCCTTAATGCATCAATTTTACTTTAGGTGCTCTAATGCCATTAAGCACAAACACTGAAGCTAAGGAGAACCAATTCTTATAATATCATGAAAGCAGCACACTGGAAAATTACATTTTTCACCTGGAATATACTTTACTGGTAGCTGGAAGCTCGTGATGTGTTTCTGTACAAATGTGGTTTTGGATGTTTTTTCTTTTTGCATCTTTTCTTCATTAGCATGTCAGCAAAATACCAAATCTGAAACTTTCAAGTGGAATTTTTTCAGGTCAGTCAGGTTTGGTCCACCATGGATCTCCAAAAGAAATCATCCAGGAAGACAGCTGTTCATCTCCAACTCTCAAATGTAACCATCTATCTGCAGCAGCCAAATGAGATGTATGCGTCCCCTTGGCCTCAACACAGAGGGACCTACTCGCTGGATCATGCTGAGAAAAATGCATCGTGGCCAAAATATCAGAGCTCAGGTTCCCTTACCTGATCCGAGTCTCCCAAAATAAGTGTTCCTTTAAGACAAAGTCATTCAGGCGGTACCTAAGGATCCTCCAAAAGACCACCAACTTTGGCAACTCATTAACCTCCAACTTTTTCGGGTCCTGGTGCTCAAGGACTCTAAAGAGTTGGACCACTGTTCTCCCACAACAAGTAACAGTGCTACAAAACTCTTCTATTGTTCTCTTTCCAGGCTTTTATCTTTGCGATTGAGAGAAGATAAAGGATGAAGATGTTTTGTCGGGAATCCCTTATTGAGTAAAAAGCAATTTTTTCCCAGCATTTTTTGTAATCATTATTATTATTATTATTTTATTTCGATGTAGATTCATTCCCTTCCAATGTCATACTAATCATTCCAGAATAGTTCAGTCTTTCCAAATTGATCTAGTCAAGTTATGTGCTAATAATGCCTCGATTTTTATGGTTTTTATGGATATATATGGTTGTATTTTTTTTCTTGCAACGTCACTTTTCCCACCAATATTATGCCGTTGTAGCTTGGAAGGACGAAGGAGGAGGACGAATTTTCAAAGACAAATACATGATCCCACAGAGACAACAAATGGGATTAAAAAAAAAAAAAAGTCAGTTTTAAAGTGATCATCGACTAGTTGAAGTTTTAAACCATGTGACAGTTCACCCCCCAAGAATTCCTTTTTAAAGATCGAGGGTACCTCACATAAGATATGCACATCTCTTTACCACAAATGATTCGATATTTAAGACTCTATATTACACTATACTGAAGCAAATTATTATTTTTAAATCACTAACTATCAATACCATCTGACAACAGAACCTTTTAGTTTTTAATTTGTATTTGGGATCTCACGAATCACCAAATATTCTGAGCGTGGTTATGAAAATCAGCTAAACAGAGAGAATTTAGCTGGAGACATCACTGGAACGTAATTATATTTGTACGAACACGGCCTCGCTGCACGACTATGCCAATCAACAGCTTGCACAAACGGCCCAAATAAAAAGGTACACAGTCGGATGTTTGTGTTGAATTCAGAGAAAAACACTCGAAATTCTATGAAATATAACGTAGATTCTCTTCCACGAGGAAACCCAGTCAGATTATAAATATATTTAATTAAATATATGAGAGTCTGTCAGGTTCCACGTAACCTGACTAGTAAAACAATCAAATGCTTTATGTGTGCAGTGAAAAGACAGATATTGATACATAACGGGATTTATCTTCCAAGTACAGGTCTACAATTGTCCCCCATATGGTCAGTGCAAGCGTCACCGGGTAATATCGTAAACGTACACCTACACAACTATAGGTCGTATAACTAAACATTTCCAACTGTCCCTCAGGATCTTCTCACCTTTCGTTAACCTTCCACTGCCTGTTATTCCCTCCCAGTGGCTCACGAGGTATTTAATAAAACTCCACGTGGTACGCGACACTGACACAAACACAGACGTTGAAACAGATGCTGTTATTTGGACCGTGTGCCTCAGGGACAGTAAATCTAAAGACTCATTGAGGGGTCTCGCCTTGTGTCATCATGAGCTCTAAAGGTCTCCATAAAAACATCCAACCACACACACAAGCACTCAGTGTCATAAATTACAAAACAGATAGACAAGAGACCAACAGGAGGTAAACTGATGTGAAAGAGGGAGAAATGTATACAACAAAGACACGCCTTCATCCACATTACACTGACTATTATACAAATAATGAATGTTTATGAGTTCAATGGTACGAATATTTAATGAGGTGAAAGCTGGAAATGGTATGTTCCAGCTTTCACCTCATTAAATATTCGTTCCATTGAAAGAATGTAAAAATACTCACTATTTGTTTTATATAACAGCTAAAACAGATCCTTGTCATTTGATATTTTATTAACTTATAAACAACACAAAAGGGACTTACATTTTGGTGTTCCACTGCTAAAGTCCAACACGAACTTCAAATAGGAGGCCAATTAGCTCAATCAAATCATCCCGCGTGTGTGCATGCGCGCTCGCACAAGTGGTATGGTGCTTGTGCGTGCTTACTTCCTAAAAAAAAAAAAAAGGGACTGTGTACTTCCTCAGTGCAGTGAAAAAAAAATAACGTTAGCAATTAGTCCAGCTTTTCATTCTAACTTCCTCCTAACAGCTCTGCCTCCAGACGGCTTACAGCGCTGTGGATTTGTTTTGTGTGTGCAGAGTGCAATGGTACCGAACGTATGGAACCAAATTTGCACGCTAAATGGAACCAAACTACTCTTAAATGCAATGCAACACAAATGGGAGGTAGAATCCATGTCACATGACATACAAAGCACCAATCAAATGACCATCAAAGGATCCACTCAGCCGTTATATAAATCTATATTTATGTGTAGTTAAACACTGTGACATGTATCACTGGTAACTCGCAAAAATTGACTGCAATCCACTGAATGTGGCGGCAAACAAACCTGTAAATATGAACTACATTAAATATGATCAATATTGTAAGATAAGATATACCAAGTTATTCTACTCTTATATTAACGTCTGCTCACCGTCTTCACTCAAACAGTCTTAAGCCTGGATCCCATTGTGACACATTTGCATTTCAATCTGACCACCAGACAATGGTGATGCAGGTTTAGAAATGTTGCAGGGAGCTTCCAGGTGATGCTGGACTCAAATATTTTAAGAAAAGTGTGTGCAAATGTCGTAATTCATTAGGTCATCAAGTTGCCGAAAACTCTTCATCATTTCCCTTTACTTGCACTCATGGTACCATTCCTGATGAAATGGAGCTTCTTGGTGCCAGAGCATACTGAAGCCCAATCCCAATGCTTTCCATTCGCATATCTGCAAAAAGGGAAAAGACAAAGTGATCGGGCGAAATGAGACTACTGGCACTGTCTTGTCTGCACAGTTGGCAAAGGCTCTGTTGTCCCAGTTCTTAATTGCTTTTACACGTCCACAGTTTAGTTGTTGTACATGCAGCATAAAAAAAAAACAGAAGGTGTGAAAATGAGGAGGTATAACGAAGAAATAGCAAATATAGAGGGGGAAGAGAAACGCCTTCCCACGATAACTCCTGTGGCTCCCAGCGCAGGTTTTCCTTAAGGCGTGAAGAGGCGTGAAGGGGGGGGGGGGGGGATGGAGGTTGAGAGGAGGGGCAGAAATGATATGAGAGTCTGAATGTGTCCCATTTAACATGTAATAAAGCAGAACAGATTACCTGCTTGCTCCTTCTTACTGTCTGTCCTCCTCCTCAAGGTGTCCCTATATCATTTAATACAATCCCTTCTTTCAGGCATCAGACTGCATAAGTCAGCACATTTTGAAGGCGGCGAGATATTCAGATGGGTTTATGGTGACTGCTACACTCATCAAAGACCATACTGACTGTAAGCCGGCGATGTACTGAGGTCGATGTTGGGATGTTCATACAATATGCATGCGTTATACCAACAGAAGGTGCCTGACAGTCCACTTTTCAAATTAACAGACTGACCGTTACTACCTCACCTCCTGCTGTACCAATGTAGAGCTGTGCAATAAAATAACGTTAGTACTGTAGATCTGTGTTCGGGACGCGGCATGTCGGCAGAATGGAATAAACTGCAGAGACACATCCAGAAATGTGCACAGCAACCAAACAATCACTGTGAACAAGAGAGATGCACAAGCAGACCCACAGACAACAGAGGCAGGGTCAAAGGACAGTGTCCCCTTGGATCCCTAGGATCAAACTGTCAAAGGAATGAGCAAGTCTTTCCTCAGCAGATACTATTTTAACTTCTATAAAACAACATTCTAATCCAATTACATTTGTTTCGCAAATCTGATTGGTTAATTGTGTGAGATTTCTGACCATAAAATATCAATTTGACTGTGGCAAAATATTTGACCATTTCACATTTGATGTATTATTCCACGCCCTGACCGCTTTGCTACGGAGATGTCAATAATGGCGCTGGAGTGACAGTGCTGTTGCTTCAGTAAGCTTCACCGACCGAATTACTTACACAAAAATAAACTGTTCAAACGATGGAATTGGATTAGAATGGGAATAACCCTGTTGCATCTGACGATTTGCGGATGTTAATGCTGGAGTACGCTCGCAAATAGCCGTAAAATCCAGCATTAACGTCCGCAAATCATCAGATACAACAGGGTTATTCCCTAATTAGAAATTCTGTACATTTCGGTACCATAAATGAACGAAATGGTAAATGGACTGCATTTATATACTGCTCTTCCATCTGCATCAGACACTCAAAGCGCTTTACAATAATGCCTCACATTCACGCTGATGTGTGGCTGCTGCCATACAAGGGGCTCACTACACACCAGGAGCAACTTGGGGATTAAGGACCTTGCCCAAGGGCCCTTAGTGATTTTCCGGTCAGGCTGGGATTTGAACAGAGGATCCTCTGGTCTCAAGCCCAATGCTTAACCACTAGACCATCACCTCCCCTAAGCATAGTGCATTTTCCACAGTATAAGTCATAAAAAATGTCGAAAAATTAAAAAATGCTCACCAGAAAACCTCTCACTTCTCCCCACCAATTAACCTGTAATGGGCCAGATTCCTGTTCATGACTCGTAGAGACAATGACACATGATATTCTGGTGTGTGCCCAAAAACACACCCATGATTAATTAAAAGACTAAATGCAATGCATTTGCACTCTGCTCCCAACTTGGTGCTGAGATTACCTGCCGTGTGACTTGCAAATAGAGTTGGACGTGTGCTGTAGATCAGCCAGATGAAGCTCACTGAATGAAAACAAAGTTTGGCTGGTATAACTGATGTTAGATGAATACAAATAATGTGTTTTATGTGCAAAAACAAACCTAAATGTGTTTCAAAACAATAAAAGTATAACTTTTGAATGGATTTTTAAGTAAGAAATTAGTTTTACAGATTTTGTTTGGCAATCAACCCAAGAAGAAGAAATTGGGAGCAACATTAGTTACGCTTTTACAAAAAAAATTAATCTAGACTGAGAATAAGAAGTCCTTTAAGTGTTTGATTCGCTCATATTTCGCGTGTCCATTACTTCCCTCTAATCACACACAGAGAGCATAATGCCACTTCCACAGTATGAATTACTCTGTCCGACCTCCAAATTGAGTTCCCAATCACCACGTTGTCTATTTGTCATCATTTGGATCCACTCAGGGGTTAATAGGGTTAGGGGCTTGGTGTGGGTCCCCCGCCCTCAAAAAGACCTCATGTTGTCTCTCGTTAAGGTAGACATCAGTACTGATGAGGATAAACATAGACGAGATCCAGTTAAGGAGAAAAATGACAGATTTTGCTTATTCTGCTTTTTAAAAGCAGACCTGAGTGACCCCCTTGCGGTTAATTTCATCAACATGGAAAAGAGATTGAACAAAGGAAAGAACACTTAAAAAAAAACAACTGGAAACGTGTGAGTGAAATGAGTGTAATTGAATTGAATGAGTGAGAACAAACAACAATAGAAAGTGTGAGAGGGAGTGAGGCTGCAACAAAATCTAAAGCTGAATCAAGCAAATTTTGCAACAGAAAATACTGTCAACAGTGTCTGAAGGGGTACTGTAAAAAAAAAAAAGAAGAAGAAGAAGAAGAAGATAGTGGATAAGGAGGTGGCCTGAGAATGTGTAGACCTCATGGGTTTGACGTGCTGACCCCTGGTGCCAACAATCTGGGACAAAGCAGTGAGGAAATTATGAAGTTTTTAAAAACTGAGTTGCTGTGCATTGGAACTTATCCCTTCATTTATTCCACTGTACCACGGATACATTTAGGGAAAACTCTAAAGAACATAATAAAAGCCGTACCCAAGCATCTGTTATATAAAAACAGAGTGATGAAGAAAGCAGAAAAGGAATATTTTGAGTTAGAAGTGAAGTTGGACACTAAGGATGGATATAAAAAAGAAAGAAGCTGAACTGATTGGCCAGACAGGGGGACCATGCTGGAAAACATGTGCAGCAAGTTAAGGTGTTAAAAGGATGCAGACAAAAATGTGCTGGCAAGCGAGGAGAGCATGTAGAGACGGTGAAAGCACTGTGAGCAGATGATCAACAAATAAAATGAGAAAAAGAGAAGGATGGATGACGTACATAGAGTAAATCCAGAAATACGACTGGATGAGGGCAGCGATGAAGAGGACGGAAACTGAAATGCAGTTTGTCCAGATTATATGTCAATGTTTAGGAGAGATGGCAGTGGCATTTTTAACCAGACAGTTGAATAAAATCTTGGAAAGTGAGGAGAGTGGTACAGATTTTAAGACTAGAGCTGCAGTAACTACAGAGGAATAAAGTTCTTCAGCTAAAGAATGAAGTTATGTTGGAAGCTACAGTACACTGAGGAAAGAGCTGAAGATCTGTGAGCACTAATATGATTTCCTGCGGAGAAAGAGTTTGTGCTGAGAGTGTTGATGAAGTATAGAAGAGGCCAGATGGAGTTGCATTGTGTATCTGTGGATTTAGCGAAAACCTACCACAGGGTGCCAAGAGAAGAGCTGTGGTATTGCACAAGGAAGTGGACTAGTATGTCAGGGTGGTGCAAGATATGCATCATGACTGTGTGACTGCAAGATGTGTAGTTGGAATTAGGGAGGTGGAATCAAGAACGCTTTCAGAGCACACTCCTCTGAAAAAGCTGAGTGATGACGTCAACCAGGAGTCTCCACGGATTATGGTGTTTGCAGATGACACTGTGATCTATAGTGAGAGTAGAAAGCAGGTTGACACAAGCATGGAAAGATGCAGATATGCTCTGGAGTGAAAGGGAATGAAAATCAGACAGACTTTCATGTGTTTGAATGAGACTGTGCACGGTGGAATGGCACGGTTCCAAATAGTAGACCTGAACAGTGAATGAAAAGTGTCTTAGAAAGGCTATGGAGAAAGTGGAGGCAGAGTGGAGAAAGGTGGCAGGAGTTTTGTGTGATGATGTGCAAGAGTGAAAGTTCACAAGACTGTCGTGAGGCCTGCTATGGTGGACGACACAGAGGTGGTAATACTGACATAAAGACAGGAGGCGGAGCTGGAGGAAGCAGGGATGAAAATGTCACCATTTTCCACGGGGGTGAAACTGAATTGAATTGACAAATAAATTGAATTGTCCTGTGTTGGAAGCAGGAAAACTGGGAATACATAAACATGTGTGTGTGACTTTGACAAGGCCAAAATAGTGATGGTTGCACCATTAGGCCAGATTCTCCAAACCCAAATCATCTTCCTCAAATCATCAGAGGGAGTTATTTTCTTACCACTGTCGCCTGTGTGCTTGCTGTAGGGGTTGGTAAGGTTAGACCTTACTTGTGATTTGCCGTTATATAAACTAAATAAACTGAATGGAATTGGGGGTGATGAGGATGGACGGGATTAAGAGTGATCAGGTCAGAGGGACAGGACAGGTAGGATGGCTTGTAGACAAAGCGAGAGAGGTGAGACTGAAATGTTTGGGTATGAGGGAGAGGAGGGATGGAGGGGATACCAGGAAGAGGACGTTGAAGATGGAGCTGCTGTGTAGGAGGAGAAGCAGTAGTTTATAGGTGTGGCAAGGGAGGACATGGAGGTGGTTGGTGTGACCGAAGAAGATGACGAAAGACAGGACAGGACAGGATGGAGACAGAAGAACTGCTGTGGTGACCCGTAACAGGAGCAACCAAAAGAAGAACATAACAAAAGCCACTACAGCAAAGCCAATAAAATGTACGTCTCCACATGCATTGTGTAGCTGTCTGTGCACCCGTGCCAGTACAGAGTGTCAGCCAGCACGCCAAACCTCTTAGCTGAGCAGTTATTGACTTCTGCCTCTTCAGCTGACCACATCTTGTCCCTGTTTCTAGGTTGCTTAGCTACAGAACTGTGGTTAAGCATCTCCTGGCAGCGGGGTTGAAGTGGCGCTCGGTCTGTCCTACCTCGTTGATGACATCACAGAAAACCAGTCTTCCATAACTGCTGCTAAAGCGCTTGGCAAAAACGTGTCCGCCACCGCAGTTTAATTAATTTCTGTCATTTTTAGTAATTAAAAGTTCTGCTTGATGCAATTAAACCAATAAATCATTACTTCATCAGGATTATTCCAATCCGCAAATGAAAGCAGTGCCAAGAAAATGAATAGCCTCTGCATGAGTCTCCACCCTATTTACATTTTGTATCAGCAGGATAGATTTTGGAGGAAAACTGCTGGCTTTCCTCGGCTGCATGCATGTTTTGTATCAAGAAGAGATGGTGGACCAAAAACCAGAGGAGAAATCTGAGTGACCGTCTTACAATGAGAAACATGACTGGCAATAAATGACCATGAATTTCTTAGTTTAATTGCAAGTTTCCCATCATGATCATCATTATCATCGCCTGCTCCCCATCCTCAGGCAAAATCTACCGACAAGTCCAGGCATCGAATCACGGCCCTCGGCTTTCTGGTTCTGCTGGCTCCAGATGTGAGCCATTCTCCTGGTGTCTGTTTCAAAATCTTGGCACCATGTTTGTTTGCTCTGTTCTTCTGAACTTGGGGATTCCATTTGTGTAAGTGTCCCAACTTGTTGCATTCCTCAACCATTTGAAAACCATTTGATACCACTGACCAGGCTGCTCCATGGGACATCCAGAGAATTAATGGTAAACATTGCTAAACATCATAGATGGTGTACATACAGGTATTACGAGTATTGGTTGGTCTGACATCTTCTCAGTGAGTTGTTTTGTTCAGAGACGCATTCTGACAAGGACTTAATCAATGTGAGCTTAAGACCCGCGCTAACTCAGAATTTCTTGTTCATGGGAAATAACTGCAATCTCCAATCCCCTTCAAGAGTGGCATTCATCGGGTTACCCGTACCTCTTGGTGAAGGGTAGGCACACGCTAATCCGATCAATGTGGTGTGCGTGCATGCCCGGACATCTAAAGGCATCACAGACCTGTTATTAACGACACATGTCCATCAAAGAATTTGACGTGACCGCACGGAGCTGCATAACTAGCTTGCATGCCGGAGTCTCATTCATGATCGGAATTAACCAGATAAATCACTCCACCAACTAAGAACGGCCATGCACCACCACCAACAGAATCGAGAAAGAGCTGTCAACCTGTCAATCCTTTCCGTGTCTGGACCAGGTGAGGTTTCCCATGTTTGACTTCGGTGCAGCTCAAACTTCCCTGTATTCTGTGGATACTTGGCAAATAAAAGCTATTCTGGTTCTGATTCTACTCTGTTCCATGCAAGCATGGACTGGATGTTGGGTAGGATCACTGACTCCACATCATTAATCTTTGGGGAAATCGATGGATGCCCTGATTACAGCACTTAAAAAGCTGAGTGAGGACATCTAGTGTCTGGATTTGTGACTGTTCTGGATCAACACTAAGACCCAAACTCCAAAAAGTTTCGCAGTTGCCAGTTGAGGCACTTGTCATGGTGAAGCAATGTACAGTGACATTCGTGTTGCTGTCTGCTCCGCATCCGAGATTGAAAGAGGACTCGAAAGAACTTATGGAGTTGTCCCTGGACATCTAATCTTTCCTAAAGCTCATGGATGAGTGGGTAAGCAGTGGGTTTGAGACCAGAGGACCCTCGTTCATATCCAAGTTGGGCCAGAAAATCATGAAGGGCCCTTGGGCAAGGTCCTTAATCCCCAACTTACTCCAGGTGTGTAGCGAGCGCCGTGCATGATGGCACCCTGACATTGGTGTGTGTGTGAATGTGAGGCATTACTGTAAAGCGCTTTGAGGTTTTGATATAGAAGGAAAAGCGCTGTAACAAAGCAGTCCATTTACCAAATATGACGCTAATCTGAAATACGTCAGTTCTGTGCCTATAGGAGGAGAGTTCCACGAACCTTGCCCTAGTGCAGGTGGCTAAAACGCTACCTTCCATTAGCGCCCCCTGGATCCAACTGTGGGGAGACGACGCACCTGAAGTGGTGCACTGTGTGTGACATTTTAATCAGGGAGAATGAGGAGGTTCATGGTACTATGTGTCATCAAATCAGTGTGTGAAGGTATGGATATGCAGCCGCTTGTAGTGACACTGTATCAGAAAACATCTATGAATGCGTACATAGACTGTGACGACATCGAGGACAGCCCTACTGGACAGAGGTGGTGGACTGACAATGTCTTTACAGGAGAAGGAAGGTCCAAGTCTTGGTTCCTGGTACCTACTGGTCCTTCTTCCAAAACACACCCAGTTACTGCCTCACTGGTCACAACCAAACAGTAAGACATGGAGCACCAGAACCCTAAAGACCTGGACTGTCATTCTTTAGCCTGAAGAGCATCATCCCTTTCCTATCACTTCTTTCATATTAACATGTATTGATTATCAGGATTTAAGAAGGGAGGAGTTAATGACAGACGTACCTTTACTGATCAAACTCACTGCAGTCGATGAACAAAGCGACAAAAAAAACAAAAAAACACTGTCACTTCTCCAACTTGGTATAATTGGGATTTGTTTTCACCCGCCCACAGACATTAGTCACTTTCAGAACACCCGAGTAAAGCCATACAATTTATTTGTCAAAGACAGACTGACAGGTGTGGTGTCCTCACCAGCGCAGGCAGCACAACGCTGGCGTTATGATGGAAAACAATCTGCCTGCATTCAACAAGTTCTGCCCCCACGCCTCCGCATTTCAACTTTGAGTGTGTTTGTGCGCTGCAGCACATGGAGATGATGTGAGGGCTGAGGCTGCTGTTATTACAGCATAGATACAGACAGAAAAAAAAAAGCAGAAGTGTTTGTTGCATGAGTGAGGAGTACAGCAACAACGCAAAATTTATATTATTTTCTCTAAAAATGGACCAAAACCCATAAGTATGACAATGAATTTTGACAGAACCCAGGAGAAGTACTATGTCAGAATAAAGTCAGGAAATAATTCCTATGTTTTGTTTAATTCCTGAATACATAAATAATTACATCATAATGGTGGCGCAATTAGCCAAGCTTTGACTGTCTGGAGCTCCACACACTCCAACTGCCTCCACTCGTTCTTGGAGACATTTAAGGACAGAAGTAAGAAGTTCTACATAGGCCCAACGGCCCGTTGGTGTAAGTTGTCCATGCCATGGGAACTAACTCACCCCCATACCATCACAGATGCTGGCTTTTGAACTTTGCACTGGTAACAATCTGGATGGTCTTCTTCCTCTTTTGGAGGAAAAGAGTGGGGATGGATATGGCGTCGATGATTTCCAAAAACAATTTGAAATGTGGACTCATCAGACCACAGCACACTTTTCCACTTTGCGTCTGTCCATTTCAAATGAGCTTGGGCCCAGAGAAGGTGGTGGCCTTTCTGGATGTTGATGATGTATGGCTTTCACTTTGCATGGTAGAGTTTTAACTTGCACTTGTAGATGTAGCGATAAAATGTGTTAACTGACAATGGTTTTCTGTAGTGTTCCTGAGCCCATCCGGTAAGACACAATAATGTTGGTTTTTAATGCAGTACCACCTGAGGGATCGAAGGTCACAGGCATCCAATGTTGGTTTTCGGCTTTGCCACTTACATGTAGAAAGTTCTCCAGATTCTTTGAATCTTCTGATTATATTATGGACTGTAGATGATGGAATCCCTAAAGTCCTTGCAATTGAACGTTGAGAAACATTGCTCTTAACCTGTTAGACTATTTTTTCATGCAGTTGTTCACAAAGTGGTGATCCTCACCCCATCTTTGCTTGTGAATGGCTGAGACTTTTGGGATGCTCCTTTTATACCCAATCATGAATGTCGTCAGTTCCCATAGGCTTATTGAGTGTTGTGAGTAGGAAAGGTGATGTAACACAGTGGTTGAATATAGGTTGAAGAGGATTTGCAAATCATCGTATTCTGTTTTTATTTACATTTTACACAATGTCCCAACTTCACTGGAATTGGGGTTGTATTTTGTTACCTGCTCTAGATGTTTAACACTCAAAAACCCAGCCTTTTCGCCCACCTCCTATTCTGATTGGAGTGTGCCAAATGGCAATGCTGGCATAATTTACAACTCATTAGGCCACCTTTTCTTATGTACCTGTTCTTATGTTTCATATGTCAGAAACATATGCTTATATGCTTAGTACCATATCACCCCAATAGAGCGCTTCGCTCTCAGACTGCAGGCTTACTTGTAGTTCCTAGGGTTTGTAAGAGTAGAATGGGAGGCAGAGCCTTCAGCTTTCAGGCTCCTCTCCTGTGGAACCACCTCCCAATTCAGAGTAGGGAGACAGACACCCTCTCTACGTACTTTTAAGATTAAGCTTAAAACTTTCCTTTGTGAAAAAGCTTATAGTTAGGGCTGGATCAGGTGACCCTGAACCATCCCTTAGTTATGCTGCTATAGACTTAGACTGCTGGGGGGGGGGGGTTCCCATGATGCACCCAGTGTTTCTTTTTATTCACCTCTTTTTGTCTGCACCACTCTGCCTTTCATCATTGGTGATTGATCTCTGCTCTCTTCCACTGCATGTCTTTTTCCTGATTCTCTCCCCTCAGTCCCAACCATTCCCAGCAGAAGACTGCCCCTCCCTGAGCCTGGTTCTGCTGGAGGTTCCTTCCTGTTAAAAGGGAGTTTTTCCTTCCCCCGTCGCCAAGTGCTTGCTCATAGGGGGTCGTTTGACCGTTGGGGTTTTTCTGTAATTATTGTATGGCTTTTGCCTTACAATATAAAGTGCCTTGGGGCAACTGTTTGCTGTGATTTGGCGCTATATAAATAAAATTGATTTGATATGTAAGTGCAACCATTAGAGTGGAACGTGGCAGTACCAGAGTGACTGGCAGTTTGAGCTTTCTGCTCAAGCTTGCATTCCGACTTTGAGAAAGTCAGAAAAGTCCCTGTTAAGCATGCATACAAATAAAAAAAATGACCAAAAAATTGAACATTGAAGTGAAATTGAATTGAAGCTTCTGCACGACTTTTTAAAACCCTTGTATTATGTTGCGGGTCAATTTGACCCATTTCAATTTTTGTGTTGGCCAAAGTGCAGGTTATCCTCACTTTTTTCCCATGAAATTTTATGACTTTTCCTCATCTAGGGTCATGAACTGCTGTGTAAAATCTGAACACTTTGATGTGCTGTGGAGTGTCTGCACAGAGTTTGTGGACAAAGCTGATGCTGCGGGTCATTTTGCCTCAGACACAAAGTGAGTGTTCAAATCCAAAATAAACAAGTGTCTTTGATCTACTTTATTTTCATTGCTCTGAATAGCAATTCAGAACCAGGTGTGGTGGAAGAGGAACTTTCTCTTACCTGTTCTTGTCATTGTTTCCATGCCCTTTTTTTGAGAAATACACCAAAAATGAGCTCCAGACGAAGCTTATGAACTGGGATATGATGCAGAGGAAGAGATTTCAGAGACGGAGGATCCTTCAAAGCCAGACGACAATGCTATTGTCCCCACACAGGGGACGTGGACATCTAAAGATGGTAAAATAAAATGGTCAACATCACCACACCAAATTCAAGGCAGATTGTCATCTTCTAATGTTATCAAAATTACTCCTGGTCCGAGGAAGATTTGCTGTAACAAGAATTGATGATACTGAATCAGCATTTCAGCTCTTCATATCCCCACCCATAGAGAAGATAATCCTCAACATGACGGACTTGGAGGGGAGGAATGTTTTTCAAGAGAAATGGAAGCCACTGGATCCAATTGACTTGCATGCTTACATTGGAATTCTGGTGTTAGCTGGAGTATACAGGTCAAAGGGTGAAGCAACTGCAAGTTTATGGAATGAAGAGAATGGAAGGCCAATCTTCCGTGCAACGTCTTTGGAGACATTTCACATGATCTCTCGTGTGATCAGATTTGACAACCGTGACACCAGAGCTGTTTGACGAGAGAAAGACAAGCTTCCAGCGATCAGAGATGTCTGGGATAAATGGGTTGAAATCCTGCCTTTATTGTATAATTCTGGCCCCATTGTCACTGTCGATGAGCACCTCATTCCATTCAGAGGACGATGTCCTTTCCGACAGTATATGTCAAACAAGCCTGCGAAATATGGCATCAAAATATGGGCAACCTGTGATGCAAAATCCAGTTATGCATGGAACCTGCAAATATATACTGAAAAGCCACCTGGAGGAGCACCTGAGAAGAATCAGGGAATGCGTGTGGTATTGGAGATGACTTAAGGGCTGCAAGGTCATAACATAACATGTGACAACTTCTTTACCTCCTACCGTCTTGGAGATGAACTTCAGGAGAGAAAGCTGTCTATGTTGGGAACAGTCAGAAAAAATAAGCCAGAACTTCCTCGTGAGATTCTGGAGATGCAAGGAAGACCTCTGCATTCCTCAAAATTTGCTTTCATAGAAAAAAAAAAAACACTTGTTTCTTACTGTCCAAAGAGAAACAAGAATGTTGTTGTGATGAGCACAATGCACAAAGATGCATCTCAGCACGAGAGAGGACATGAAGCCGCAGATGATCCTGGATTACAACTCCACCAAAGGAGGAGTTGACAAGCTTGACAAAGTCACCGCAACATATAGCTGCCAGCGAAAGACTGTACGTTGGCCCTTGGTGGTTTTCTACAACATTGTGGACGTGTCTGCGTACAATGCCTATGTGCTGTGGATTGAGATTAACCAGCAGTGGAATGCCGGCAAACTGTACAGATGTTGACTTTTCCTGGAAGAACTAGGCAAAGCACTCGTCACTCCCAAGATCCAGAACCGGCCCAGGCCAGCTCAATCCCCAGCAGCTGCAGCTTTCATTGTAAAGGTCCAGGGAAGGGCATCTGACCAACCCACAATGGATCCTTTGGATACAGGTGCAAAGAAACGTAAAAGATGCCAAGTCTGCCCCTGTCAAGATGACAATAAAACAAGTACCTGTTGTGCAAGGTGCAAGAAGTACATCTGCAGAAAGCACAAAGTCACATTCTGTCCATCATGTGGGGAAAATGTTGAACATTGAAAATCAGAGAAAATGGAGAATGTTAAATTAAAAAAAAAAAGTTTGTGAAGAGGGAAAAAATTGAAAACAGGAGTTCTTTGACATAGTGTTTGAATTGTACATCTCTTCTTCTCATCTCTTCAAAATGTTTGTATCATCTAAAATAAAGTTCTGATTGGTTTAAACTTCATTTTTGATTGTTTTGAGTGGATTTAAACAATACGGGTCAAAATGACCCGCAACACAATAAACGTATTTATTTCTCACCATAATATAAGGGTTAAAAAATTTAACATTCTCACAGGTTCAAACTGCCGGTCACTCTGGTACTGCCACATTCCGATCTAATGGCTGCACTTACATAAGAAAAGGTGGCCTAATGAGTTGTAAATTACCCCAGCAGTGCCATTTGGCACCACTCTGGTAGTGATAAAAAGCTTGGATGCCAGGCTCTTAAAGGATTATTAACCGAGCACCCGAGGTTAATAATTCATGTACTATATGGTTACTATTTATGTAAACACTCAAACTTACAGTATCACCCGAATATGAAAGCTGCTGACAGCTCGTAGTCTGACCTGCTCGCTTCACCTGCATGAAGAACTTGCTAACAGATGGTCCTTAGCTGGTAAGCTTTCAATCTGTGTGTTTCTTTAGATGCTGTTTAGATATTTATGGAGTACGTTCATGTCCGACTTCATTTTTCTAATTGTGTTTTTAGTGTCCTGGCTTGTAATGAAAATACACGTTGCGGACCGATTGTCAGCTGAAGTTTGCTAGAAGTCACATGGGAAACCTTGACAACCTTCCCTACTCCACTCCAACATAAAGCTGTGAAGGAGAATGCAACTGGAAAAAGTTGCCCTGTTCTCAGTTTCTTCACTTACATCCACAAAAGCTGAAAATTCTTTCAGTTATCATGCGCGTCTTGGTGGCTTCCCTCAGTCTCCTTCCAGCAGGGCCACTAAATTTTTTGAAAACTGCCTAGTTGATTTACATTAAATCTACAGATTTATGATAGAATACTGACTGTTTCTATTTCTTACTGATTGATCAAAATAAAATCCAACAAATATTCAGTGATTGCAAACATGACTTGTCGCAAGAAAACTGGCAAAGTGTAATCTATTCTTTAACTGAGAATAAACTGCCCCGTCACAATCTGTATTTTTTAGGAATGAGATAAATATATATATATACACACACACATATATATATATACACACACACACACACACACACACACACACACACACACACACACACACACACACACACACACACACTATATACACACATATACAGTGAGGAAAATAAGTATTTGAACACCCTGCGATTTTGCAAGTTCTCCCACTTAGAAATCATGGAGGGGTCTGAAATTTTCATCTTAGGTGCATGTCCACTGTGAGAGACATAATCTAAAAAATATCCGGAAATCACAATGTATGATTTTTTAAATAATTTATTTGTATGTTACTGCTGCAAATAAGTATTTGAACACCTGTGTGTCAAAATCACCTGTGCAAACCAATGTTAATATTTGGTACAGTAGCCTTTGTTTGCAATTACAGAGGTCAAACGTTTCCTGTAGTTCTTGACCAAGTTTTCACACACTGCAGCAGGGATTTTGGTCCACTCCTCCATACAGATCTTTTCTAAATCTTTCAGGTTTGGAGTTTCAGGTCCCTCCAAAGATTTTCTGTTGAGTTCAGGTCTGGAGACTGGCCAGGCCACTCCAGGACCTTGAAATGCTTCTTACGGAGCCCCTCCTTAGTTGCCCTGGCTGTGTGTTTGGGACCACTGTCATGCTGGAAGACCCAGCCATGACCCATCTTCAATGCTCTTACTGAGGGAAGGAGGTTGTTTGCCAAAATCTCACAATACATGACCCCATCCATCCTCCCTTCAATACAGTGCAGTCGTCCTGTCCCCTTTGCAGAAGAGCACCCCCAGAGTATGATGTTTCCACCCCCATGCTTCACGGTTGGGATGGTTTTCTTGGGGTTGTTCTCATCCTCTAAACATGGTAAGTGGAGTTGATACCAAAAAGCTCTATTCTGGTCTCATCTGACCACATGACCTTCTCCCATGCCTCCTCTGGATCATCCAGATGGTCACTGGTGAACTTCAAACGGGCCTGGACATGTGCTGGCTTGAGCAGGGGGACCTTGCTTCACTGCAGGATTTTAAACCATGACAGCATCATGTGTTACTAATGTAATCTTTGTGACTGTGGTCCCAGCTCTCTTCAGGTCATTGACCAGGTCCTCCTGTGTAGTTCCGAACTTTCTCAGAATCATCCTTACCCCACAAAGTGAGATCTTGCATGGAATCCCACACCGAGGGAGATTGACAGTCATCTTGTGTTTCTTCCACTTTCTAATAAACAATCATAACAGTTGTTGTCTTCTACCAAGCTGCTTGCCTGTTGTCCTGTAGTCCATCCCAGCCTTGTGCAGGTCTACAAAAATTAACAGGTCTGTGTGAGCCAGAATTCTTGCTGGTTGGTAGGTGTTCAAATACTTATTTTCCTCACTGTATATATATATATATATATATATATATATATATATATATACATATATACACACACACACACACAGTAGTGTTCAGAATAACAGTAGTGCTATGTGACTAAAAAGATTAATCCAGGTTTTGAGTATATTTCTTATTGTTACATGGGAAACAAGGTACCAGTAGATTCAGTAGATTCTCACAAATCCAACAAGACCAAGCATGATATGCACACTCTTAAGGCTATGAAATTGGGCTATTAGTAAAAAAAAGTAGAAAAGGGGGTGTTCACAATAATAGTAGCATCTGCTGTTGACGCTACAAACTCAAAACTATTATGCTCAAACTGCTTTTTTAGCAATCCTGTGAATCACTAAACTAGTATTTAGTTGTATAACCACAGTGTTTCATGATTTCTTCACATCTGCGAGGCATTAATTTTGTTGGTTTGGAACCAAGATTTTGCTCGTTTTCTAGCGTGCTTGGAGTCATTGTCTTGTTGAAACACCTACCATTTCAAGGGCATGTCGTCTTCAGCATAAGGCAACATGACCTCTTAAAGTATTTTGACATATCCAAACTGATCCATGATACCTGGTATGCGATATATAGGCCCAACACCATAGTAGAAGAAACATGCCCATATCATGATGCTTGCACCACCATGCTTTGCACCTGCGTATACGTTTTCCCTCTCCAATCAACTTTTTAATCAAACTACGCTGTTCTTCTGAACAATGTCTTGAACGCCCCATTTTCCTCAGGCTTTCAAAGAGAAAAGCATGTTCAACAGGTGCTGGCTTCATCCTCAAATAGGGGACACCTGATTCACACCTGTTTGTTCCACAAAACTGACAAACTCATTGACTGAATGCCACACTACTATTATTGTGAACACCCCCTTTTCTACTTTTTTTTTACTAATAGCCCAATTTCATAGCCTTAAGAGTGTGCATATCATGAATGCTTTGTCTTGTTGGATTTGTGAGAATCTACTGAATCTACTGGTACCTTGTTTCCCATGTAACAATAAGAAATATACTCAAAACCTTGATTAATCTTTTTAGTTACGTAGCACTACTATTATTCTGAACACTACTGTATATGCTGAGATAGGCCATAGCCTACACTTTGAGAAACAGTAGCCTCCATAAATGACATCTTTAAATTAATTTTTACATTCAGTGTCAAAACACAAAACACATGTTTCAGTAAACATTCCCTCATTTATTTCCAACCAACACAAAGCCAGTTGAAGGTGGTTGTACAAATTAAAGGTGGGAGATGTTTGTGCACAAATGCGCCTCATTTTTCCATCTGCGGTCACTCTGTGGCTCTGCACACGATCTATTCTCGTGGTGAAATAAATGATATCACTATTACAGAATAAAGTCCAGGTCTGGAGACGACATTAGAAACTCCTTCACGATTAAACAGCTTTGTAAGACCAGACTCTTATCCACTATTCCAAAGACCTGCCCCCATTCTGACTCTGTGAGGACCCGGTACAAACACGGCCACCAGCTTCAATAAAGAACTCCAAAGACCGATCAAAGGTTAGCAGCAGCAGGTGGCTTAGCGTTGCACCTACGTTCATACATTTCCCGTTCCATCTTGCACATAATCTCACATCTGTTGGTTTTCTCCGTGCCTGTCAGCTTGAATTTCCAACTAAAGCCCCAGTGGGTCACTGCAGCCTGTTGAGAGGCACAGATACATTAGTGCAGCTATGTGTGCACGTACACGCACGTCCACGCATCTGACAAATTCTATTGATTCACCCTCACATACTAAAGCACTCACACATGTGCACTGACATGCATGTAGAGCAGTACAGGTCACACATTTACTGATGGACAGTATAACAAGACATCAGACTAGGACAAATGTCCCGCGGTGAATGTTGCGGTGTATAAATCAGCTACAGGAAAAGACAGCAAGAGAACCACCTGGGAACTCTGTGTCCCATCAAAAATGAATAAAAGCATATGTAACTAAAATACTGTGATATTATATTACATATATATCTGTAGGCAGACAGCGTTGGCTGACATGAGCCTTTCACAAACACAACAGTATCTACATTATTTCACCAAATAAACAATGCAGAAAGAGTTTGGCTGTTGGAAATTGTGCAATTAAATGCTGTGTCTAGCAGAGAGCATCCTGGCGGCATTGTTTACAATGCTTTCAAGCATGGCTGGGACCCCCCATCTCCCCTTGGTCCTTTTAGCAACAAGAGGCCGAGGCAAAGCAACCAGCTGCCATTTATTTTCAATCAGAGTGTTTTAACACAAGAGGCAAGTGGTTGCTATGCCACCAACTAGGTGGAGCCAAAATACACAAGAAGTCTATTTTATTCAAATGCTGAATATGTTGTCCTTTGACCTCCACAATAGAGATATTACAAGGACTACCATCTTCCAGCTGAGAAACATAGTGAAGACTCATCTCATCCTGTCTATAGCTGATGCTGAGACCCTGATCCATGTATTTATCTTGTCTAGATTGGATTATTGCAATGCTCTATTTTCTGGTTTGCCACAGTCCAGCATTAGGGATCTTCAATTAGTGCATTATGGTACTGCCAGACTTTTGACACAACGTAGAAAGTTTGACCACATTACACCCATTCTGGTGTCCCTTCATTGGCTTCCGGCTTCTGCCAGATTGGATTTTAAAGTCCTGTTGCTGGTCTATAAAATTGTTCATGGACTGGGTCCCTCCTACCTGGCGGATTGGTCAAGCTCTACGTACCGGCGCGGCCCCTGCATTCACAAGGCACAGGACTTCTGTCTGTTCCAAGGGTAAATAAAAAGTCTTTGGGGTATAGAGGCTTCTCTTACCATGGCCCTGCTCTCTGGAATGATCTACCTGCAGCTATAAGGCAGTCCGACACAGTGGAGACTTTTAAATCAAGACCGAAGACCCACTTTTTTAGAGTTGTCTTATCGTATTCTCTGTCGTGAGATGGCGCTATATAAATTAATAAAACTGAAAATTTAAACTGAACTGAAGAGGATTTGCAAATCATTGTATTCTGTTTTTATTTACATTTTACACAACATCCCAGCTTCATTTGAATTGGGGTTGTAATCACTTTAATTTATAGAGCACTTTTCAAGCGCTTTAAAAGTTGCATTATTCATTCACTTGCACGTTGGTGGTGGTAAGCTATTAGTGTAGCCACAGCTGCCCTAGGGCAAACTGACAGAAGCATCGTTGCCATTCTGTGCCTACGGCCACTCCGACTACCACCTCATTCATAAACAGGCAAGGTGGGTTAAGTGTCTTGCCCAAGGACATAACGGCAATATGGCGGATTGGGAGCCGGATTCGAACCGCTGACCCTTCTGTCATAAGACGGTTTGCACAACTAACTGAGCTATTGCCGCCACCCAATAAAATGGGGGAAAAAAACTGAAGAATGAGCGACCCCAGGAGAACGTGGAGAGAAACTCCTCTGAAATTTCACAAAAATACCTTGATAATCCCAAAATTTCTCACAATACTATTCTCTGGACTAACGTGCCAAAGGTGCATGAGTGGCATTATTTCTGAAGAAAACAAAAGCAAAATTCTACCAAAAACAAAACAAAACAAAAAAGAACATGACACCTGGTAGCTGTAATGTCGGCACAGCCAAAAACCCAAACCTAAATGGAAAAAAAAACAAATTTATAGTTCTGGAGTGGCCTTGAAGTCCTGATCTGAACCTGTATTGATGCTGTGGCAGGACCTTAAATGGAAAAAGGGGAGAAGGGGCTGTGTTCAAAAATCCATCAACGCAGCTGAACCACAGGAGGTAAAGATCCAAAAGACACCGCAGCATTTCGACTGATCTCCAGTGATCAGAAACATCTGGCTGCAGGTGTTGGAGCTGAAAGCAGCACAACAAGCTAATACGTTCAGGGGGCAATTAATTCTCACAGCAGTCATATTGGTGCTTGGAAGCTTATTTATTAAATTTTTGCTTCAATCAATAAAAAACATTTAAATTTAAAAAAATAAATAAATAAAATGAAGATATTTACAGTGAATCCCTGCTCCAGGAGGGGCCACATTCCCATCCTACAGCACTACAGTCTCATCAGAAAAGAAGATTAAATCTTAAATACTTTGTCATAATTCTGTGTCTAGTCCCAGAAAAACTAAACTGTTTATTTTCGTGTACTACGATTTTGTATGAAACAGCTGTGATGAAGTGCGAGTGGACAAACGCACGTCTTTCCTTCGATCCGCGTGGCTTGTTGTGTGTTTTGCCTGTGCGGCTGTAATGAGGCTACACTGATGCAGTGGCGTTCCGGTTGGGAGAGCTCCATCATTTTCAGATCTCTGGCGGGAATACTGCAGGACGGCAGGGAGCAGCTGTACCGCACACTTATGAAAACAGGAACACACAAACAATCTCGGACTGCAAACACGTCCTTCCCCCTTTGTGAATAACGACCTCGAATTTCATTTTTATTTTTTGAAACACCTTGAAAGGAAAATGCCTGCACCGTAATGTGACGTAACTACAGAGAGCTAACATGTAGTTCCTAAAGTTTCCAAACGTCTTCTGCTGTCCATCTAATCTTCCAGGTTATGTCTGGAATGCAAACACCGTCTCCTACTTTACGAGTAACCTGAGTACACCCCATTTCTGACAAAGCTAATGGTTCGGACTGGCACAGGATTCATGAACCGTCCTTCATGCGATATTAACTAAAATTACAGAATTTTGCCCCTTTTTGGATAGTGACTATTATATTACTAGTCCTTTAATCTATACTATAATTCACCAAGCTCCTGTGTGTCTGTTATAGGTTAGTTAGTCAGTCAGGTAAAAAAAACTCAAGAAACACACAGTTGCAGACTGTCATTTTTTCAGGCAGCATGTAAACCTACTCAAGTTTTTTTTCAGCATAATTATTCTTTTACATACATTATAAATGCCATTTTTGACAATGGAGGCAGTCTGTTCATGCTAAAGTTAGAACGTTAGCGTCATGTTGTTTGACGCCCATTCGCATCATATTGTGAGACACCTACATGCTCCCCTCACTCAGGTCCTCAACCACCACATGTACAGTGAGGCAAGTAAGTATTTGATCCACTGTTGAATTTGCAGGTTTTAATTATGTCGTTATCTCGGGATAACAGGGTGAATTAAAAAAGCATTATAAAAAGGGCCTCTCTCGGCTTCCATAATATATATATATATTATATATATATGGAGGAACATTTTGTGGACTGATGAAAGTAAAATTGTTCTTTTTGGGTCCAAGGGCCGCAGACAGTTTGAGACGACCCCCAAACTCTGAATTCAAGCCACAGTTCACAGTGAAGACAGTGACGCATGGTGGTGCAAGCATCATGATATGGGCATGTTTCTCCTACTATGGTGTTGGGCCTATATATCGCATACCAGGTATCATGGATCAGTTTGGATATGTCAAAATACTTGAAGAGGTCATGTTGCCTTATGCTAAAGAGGACATGCCCTTGAAATGGGTGTTTCAACAAGACAATGACCCCAAGCACACTATTAAACCAGCAAAATCTTGGTTCCAAACCAACAAAAATAATGCCTTGCAGATGTGAAGAAATCATGAAACACTGTGGTTATACAACTAAATACTAGTTTAGTGATTCACAGGATTGCTAAAAAAGCAGTTTGAACATAACAGTTTTGAGTTTGTAGCGTCAACAGCAGATGCTACTATTATTGTGAGAATCTACTCACAAATCACACCTTTTTTCCCATGTAACAATAAGAACTATACTCAAAACCTGGATTAATCTTTTTAGTCACATAGCACTACTATTATTCCGAACACTACTGTGTGTGTGTGTGTGTATATATATATATATAAGCGCCAACTCGCAACAAAGTCGCCCCAAGGCGCGTCACACAATTCACAACACAAATTAATCTAAAAACAAAATTAAAAGCAACAAAAGCACAGTGAAAAGATAAAACACAGAAGAATAAAAGGAAATTACACAGCAAACACAAACAAATTAAATTAATGATAAGACAGTCTAAACCAGTGGGTCTTCAGTCCTGATTTAAACGTCTCCACCGTGTCAGATTGCCGAATGTACTGCCCACCCTCACTGGGCTTCCTCCTCTCCATTTTCCTCTCTCTCTCTCTCTCTCTCTCTCTCTCTCTCTCTCTCTCTCTCTCTCTCTCTCTTTTTTAATTAAGTGGTTGTTGGCAGTAGTGGGCACAGCTAACCGTAAAGTTAGCTTCAATAACCATTAATCCACTAAAAGAAAAGTTAACTTTTATAAAGCTAAACTGATAAACCACTAAAAAAAAATTAGCCGCGGTTACCGCTAACCTTTAGTACTGACTCGATTGCGGCCACATCTGTCGGCTACTGATAAGTCAGTTTTGAGTTTAAACTCCGCAGGGGCTGCAGGATCACAAGCGCAAAACAAACGCACAAAAAATAAATAAAAAATAAAACGCCAAACGCTGTCATCTTTATCAAAAGCAGCAAATCGCAGTATTGGAAGTCACAGTTTATCTCTATATTATATATCTATAAACTGTTAACAGAGCTGCATTCACAAACACAAAACAAATATACGAAAAGAAACAAATAAAAAATAAAATAATCCCAAACACGGTCATCGTCTTTATAAAAAGCAGTAAATCGCCGTATTAATAGCCACAGTTTAGTGAGAGGAGTGACATGTTTAGCCGCATGTTCTCCTTGAATTTCTGGCTGTCTGAGTGGTGTCCAAAAAATGAGGTGGGCTTCATAGATAATTGGCAAAGCTTCTGGGGAAAACCTGGTCTTGTTAGGAGAGACGGCATCCATCCCACTTTGGATGGAGCAGCTCTCATTTCTAGAAATCTGGCCAATTTTCTTAAATCCTCCAAACCGTGACTATCCAGGGTTGGGACCAGGAAGCAGAGTTGTAGTCTTACACACCTCTGCAGCTTCTCTCCCCCTGCCATCCCCTCATTACCCCATCCCCGTAGAGACGGTGCCTGCTCCCAGACTGCCAATAACCAGCAAAAATCTATTTAAGCATAAAAATTCAAAAAGAAAAAATAATATAGCACCTTCAACTGCACCACAGACTAAAACAGTTAAATGTGGTCTATTAAACATTAGGTCTCCCTCTTCTAAGTCCCTGTTGGTAAATGATATAATAATTGATCAACATATTGATTTATTCTGCCTTACAGAAACCTGGTTACAGCAGGATGAATATGTTAGTTTAAATGAGTCAACACCCCCGAGTCACACTAACTGTCAGAATGCTCGTAGCACGGGCCGGGGCGGAGGATTAGCAGCAATCTTCCATTCCAGCTTATTAATTAATCAAAAACCTAGACAGAGCTTTAATTCATTTGAAAGCTTGTCTCTTAGTCTTGTCCATCCAAATTGGAAGTCCCAAAAACCAGTTTTATTTGTTATTATCTATCGTCCACCTGGTCGTTACTGTGAGTTTCTCTGTGAATTTTCAGACCTTTTGTCTGACTTAGTGCTTAGCTCAGATAAGATAATTATAGTGGGCGATTTTAACATCCACACAGATGCTGAGAATGACAGCCTCAACACTGCATTTAATCTATTATTAGACACTATTGGCTTTGCTCAAAAAGTAAATGAGTCCACCCACCACTTTAATCATATCTTAGATCTTGTTCTGACTTATGGTATGGAAATAGAAGACTTAACAGTATTCCCTGAAAACTCCCTTCTGTCTGATCATTTCTTAATAACATTTACATTTACTCTGATGGACTACCCAGCAGTGGGGAATAAGTTTCATTACACTAGAAGTCTTTCAGAAAGCGCTGTAACTAGGTTTAAGGATATGATTCCTTCTTTATGTTCTCTAATGCCATATACCAACACAGTGCAGAGTAGCTACCTAAACTCTGTTTTAGAGTATCTCGTCAATAGTTTTACATCCTTATTGAAGACAACTTTGGATGCTGTAGCTCCTCTGAAAAAGAGAGCTTTAAATCAGAAGTGTCTGACTCCGTGGTATAACTCACAAACTCGTAGCTTAAAGCAGATAACCCGTAAGTTGGAGAGGAAATGGCGTCTCACTAATTTAGAAGATCTTCACTTAGCCTGGAAAAAGAGTCTGTTGCTCTATAAAAAAGCCCTCCGTAAAGCTAGGACATCTTTCTACTCATCACTAATTGAAGAAAATAAGAACAACCCCAGGTTTCTTTTCAGCACTGTAGCCAGGCTGACAAAGAGTCAGAGCTCTATTGAGCTGAGTATTCCATTAACTTTAACTAGTAATGACTTCATGACTTTCTTTGCTAACAAAATTTTAACTATTAGAGAAAAAATTACTCATAACCATCCCAAAGACGTATCGTTATCTTTGGCTGCTTTCAGTGATGCCGGTATTTGGTTAGACTCTTTCTCTCCGATTGTTCTGTCTGAGTTATTTTCATTAGTTACTTCATCCAAACCATCAACATGTTTATTAGACCCCATTCCTACCAGGCTGCTCAAGGAAGCCCTACCATTATTTAATGCTTCGATCTTAAATATGATCAATCTATCTTTGTTAGTTGGCTATGTACCACAGGCTTTTAAGGTGGCAGTAATTAAACCATTACTTAAAAAGCCATCACTTGACCCAGCTATCTTAGCTAATTATAGGCCAATCTCCAACCTTCCTTTTCTCTCAAAAATTCTTGAAAGGGTAGTTGTAAAACAGCTAACTGATCATCTGCAGAGGAATGGTCTATTTGAAGAGTTTCAGTCAGGTTTTAGAATTCATCATAGTACAGAAACAGCATTAGTGAAGGTTACAAATGATCTTCTTATGGCCTCGGACAGTGAACTCATCTCTGTGCTTGTTCTGTTAGACCTCAGTGCTGCTTTTGATACTGTTGACCATAAAATTTTATTACAGAGATTAGAGCATGCCATAGGTATTAAAGGCACTGCGCTGCGGTGGTTTGAATCATATTTGTCTAATAGATTACAATTTGTTCATGTAAATGGGGAATCTTCTTCACAGACTAAAGTTAATTATGGAGTTCCACAAGGTTCTGTGCTAGGACCAATTTTATTCACTTTATACATGCTTCCCTTAGGCAGTATTATTAGACGGTATCGCTTAAATTTTCATTGTTACGCAGATGATACCCAGCTTTATCTATCCATGAAGCCAGAGGACACACACCAATTAGCTAAACTGCAGGATTGTCTTACAGACATAAAGACATGGATGACCTCTAATTTCCTGCTTTTAAACTCAGATAAAACTGAAGTTATTGTACTTGGCCCCACAAATCTTAGAAACATGGTGTCTAACCAGATCCTTACTCTGGATGGCATTACCCTGACCTCTAGTAATACTGTGAGAAATCTTGGAGTCATTTTTGATCAGGATATGTCATTCAAAGCGCATATTAAACAAATATGTAGGACTGCTTTTTTGCATTTACGTAATATCTCTAAAATCAGAAAGGTCTTGTCTCAGAGTGATGCTGAAAAACTAATTCATGCATTTATTTCCTCTAGGCTGGACTATTGTAATTCATTATTATCAGGTTGTCCTAAAAGTTCCCTAAAAAGCCTTCAGTTAATTCAAAATGCTGCAGCTAGAGTACTGACAGGGACTAGAAGGAGAGAGCATATCTCACCCATATTGGCCTCTCTTCATTGGCTTCCTGTTAATTCTAGAATAGAATTTAAAATTCTTCTTCTTACTTATAAGGTTTTGAATAATCAGGTCCCATCTTATCTTAGGGACCTCGTAGTACCATATCACCCCAATAGAGCGCTTCGCTCTCAGACTGCAGGCTTACTTGTAGTTCCTAGGGTTTGTAAGAGTAGAATGGGAGGCAGAGCCTTCAGCTTTCAGGCTCCTCTCCTGTGGAACCAGCTCCCAATTCAGATCAGGGAGACAGACACCCTCTCTACTTTTAAGATTAGGCTTAAAACGTTCCTTTTTGCTAAAGCTTATAGTTAGGGCTGGATCAGGTGACCCTGAACCATCCCTTAGTTATGCTGCTATAGACGTAGACTGCTGGGGGGTTCCCATGATGCACTGTTTCTTTCTCTTTTTGCTCTGTATGCACCACTCTGCATTTAATCATTAGTGATCGATCTCTGCTCCCCTCCACAGCATGTCTTTTTCCTGGTTCTCTCCCTCAGCCCCAACCAGTCCCAGCAGAAGACTGCCCCTCCCTGAGCCTGGTTCTGCTGGAGGTTTCTTCCTGTTAAAAGGGAGTTTTTCCTTCCCACTGTAGCCAAGTGCTTGCTCACAGGGGGTCGTTTTGACCGTTGGGGTTTTACATAATTATTGTATGGCCTTGCCTTACAATATAAAGCGCCTTGGGGCAACTGTTTGTTGTGATTTGGCGCTATATAAAAAAAATTGATTGATTGATTGAGTTTAGCACTCTATTACATTTATAAACACAGGATCAGCCCACCCGCGTTGCGTTCAATGTGACAGGTAAAATCTACACCTCACCCAGCGCATTGAGCTTCCCCACCAAAGAAAACCAACGTAAGTTTTGTTTTCACATAAAAATACAGCAATAAGTGTCTTTACAATTTAAAAAAATAAAGATTTGCATGTACACATTGTCTTTAAAGCAGACACGCTAACTGTCAATTTATGCTACGGGAGCTCATCTAGACAGAACACCCGCCTGACTGTTGCAAACACACAACAGACAGGAACTAACATGTATGATTTTAGGGTTTCCAATGTTTTTGACTGTTAAACTTTACTCACTTTACCAAAAAAAAAAAAAAAAAAAAAAAAATTAGCAGACTGAAAATTAGCGGAATTAAATTTAGCTGATGGTAATTCATCCTCTGGTGATTTTCAAAGTTAGCTGAAAAGCTAATCCGCTAACAAAAAAGTTAGCTTTCTAATTAGCGGTTATTGGATTATATGAACTGTGCCCACCACTGGTTGTTGGTCTGGAAAGGTTTGAGAAAGACTGATTTAGAACAATTCTCACACTAATGATTACAGTGCATTGGGGGGGTGCACACAGCACATTTTAAAATAGAACTTCTCCATCCATCTGGTTGATTCTGGTGTCTGCAATTTTGCCTTTGTCTTACTCTTGATATAAATTTAACCCTAACTCTTAATCCGTTTTGGACAGTAATGTATGTGAATATGACTTAAAATAAAAAAGGTACTGCACTCTTAATTTATTTTCATATAAGCATGGTCTCATGCTTAAGTGTTAGGCTTGAGACCAGAGGATCCTTGGTTCAAATCCCAACCTGACTGTAAAATCACTAAGGGCCCTTTGGGAAGGTCCTTAATCCCGTTGTTGCTCCCGGTGTGTAGTGAGCATCTTGTATGGCAGCACCCTGACATTGTGGTGAATGTGAGGCATTAATTTAAAGCGCTTTGACCGTCTGATGCAGATGGAAAAGCACTATATAAATGCAGTCCTTGTTACAAAATAATGGCCATTCCATCCCACAGCAATCCAGAGGTATCCAGAGCATCGTTGATCAGATCTTATTAAGTTTAGATGATGTAAACTAAAATGTCAAATCTATTTAAAACTCCAAAAACTCCATAACTCTTGACTGGCAGTCTTGTCTGCCCCCACATATCGCTGCTTTGAATATAATGAACTAAACACGGCATCAACACCGCCACTAATAAACCCCAGGAGGACCACTGCTGTCTGCATTGGTACCGAGTGGGGAAATGAAGACATTCTAATAAGAAAGATGTCATCTCCCACACTTCATAACATCCTCACATGAACGTATCAAATGTTAATTCCATCAAGTACGGATAGGGCGAAGGCTCCTTTATCTCTGGGGGACATTTGCAACTTTGAGGAACTCAAAAGCCATTGTGATTCCAAAAAAGAAAAAAAAAATCTTTTTATTATTCAACAGAGGCCAGAGGTAAGATCTTATCTGTGCAGAGTCTTTGTCATTAGAGTGAGTGAGTGAGTGAGCTCTGAGCATGTTCATGAAAACACCCTCAATCATAAAGATGCAAAGAAACATTTGCCATTCCACAAACAAAGCTGGTGCAAACACGCCCCATTATAATCATTTAACCCTCCGTTCCCCTCATCGCGTCCCTGCACTCGTCTTGTTGCACCAGACCTTCCTGCCATTTCATTAACGCACAAACTCACAGCCCCTCCCGCCGCCTCTCTGCCATTCGAATCCAGTCTCGGCCCTGCTAATGTACCCCTATAATCCAATCAGACAGTCACAACTGCTCGTTCAAAGGCCTATGTCACATGACTACCCGCATGTTAGCCTGGCGCTCGCAGTTAGCACTGTCATTTTGTACTAATGTGATTCAAGCCCCACCCCCACCCCCCGTAATGCAATTTGGGCATTCTCAGCTCGAGCTTCCTCGAGTCTAGTGCTAAACCCCCGTGGGCTAGGCTAATCAGTTTTCAGCATTTCTGAGGGAGACAATGATTCCAGTGTTCGTGCTAGCTAATGACAAGCTAACACAATTAGCCTAGCCTCCCTGGAGAGGAGCGCAGAAGCAGGGCCTTTTCTTGCCCCACCTCCTGCCGCCTCCTCATCCACTTTCCCTACATTACTATGGAGCCTAATGGCCTCTTATTACAAAGACAGATGGAACATGGATGGGAAGGGATTCGGCGTCTTCTTGAGTTTCATCGATGTGTTGGAGATGTGTTACAGCTACGGCATCGTAGATGCTTTAAATGACCTCATTTACCAATAGCTTTGACAGAATAATCATTCTTTACACTGTCCAACACTGGAAGATACAGACTTTAAGCAACATGTACCAGGCAGAAGAGCTGACAGTGTATTTGTTCATAGTACTGTCATGTACTGAAGGCAAAACGTAGATTCCAAATATCAATAAAAAAAAAAGCAAGTGCAAAACAACTGAAACTTACAACTCAAGACAAGAAAGGATGTCAACACAATTTTGGGGGGGAAGTCACCAATTCCGGCAACAACTTGGGAAAAACTACCAAGTTGATCTCAAGCTGGTCTCATAAGGCCAAAACACTCCAACTGTGTAAGAACAACTGTCAACTTGATATATGCGATTAGGATCATCAGTGAACTGCATCAGCATCAACTCGTGTACCAATTAATTGAGTTAATTCAACAGCGTCATTTGTCCACATGGACTTCAAATGTTAAAGGAATGCACAACGGTAAGAAGGTACCCCTGGAGACAACCAAATAAATAAAATGAACACCTACTGGGTGACAACAAAACATTTTAAAAACTAGAGGGCACTCAAACATCACATGAATCGCCATCCCAGAAAGAAGGTGAAAGTCACCGGTAAATTTCTTTGAAATTCACAAATATCTTTCCAGGCAGGTCGACTGCAAGGTGTATTTGAAGCTTTCACATAATTTTATGAGTAACTTAAAAAGGGAACAGTGAAAATCTCATTTTTGTAGTGGAGCTGTAAACTGACAGACCATAAACTGAATAGCTTCCATTTGTAGATTAAAAGAAACATTTTACAATTTTATGTTTCCAACCCACTTTTTTCAACATTTTCTGATGCTTTATGGACCGAAACCATGAACTGACTGAACCAGAAAACAATCAACAGATTAATCAACAATGAAAATAAAAATCCTAATTGGCTGCAGCCTGATACAATAAGTCACTTTTGTGTGTGTGTGCGTGTGTGTCTCTTAGGAAGAGGCGAAGCTGAGTGCAAGAACTTCTTCCATACTTTTCCCCAACCCACAGATGTCCTTTTAATTTGCAGGACTTCACATAGATGTCTATATTTTGGCATTTTTTACAATTCTGTAAAACAAACACTTTTTATGGCAAGTTATTTGAATACAGCACTGAAAGTTATTGTTAAAATTTATCGTTATCATTTACTAGCAGTCGACTGATCAGTAAATAAAAGATTAATTGGACAATTGATTAATCAAGAAAACTAGCAATAGATTAATCTAGTACACTATTAAGCATTCGTGGCAGCAACACTGTGAAGGCACTTGTGCAAAAAAAAAAAAGAAAAAAAAAAAGTATAAAATGTTGATAAGCCGAAGAGTTCGATCTACCTTGGATCGACTATCGCGACTTACCTGAATTTGGCGTTCACTTCGTCTGCAGCCTTGTGGTAGCTCTCTGTGGTGGTCTTGTAGAATTCTGCACTCTGGAAAGAAACAGAGAGAAAACAAAATGCCACTGAGTGAGAAAGACAGCAAATCTGACTGCAGTCTTTCATAAAAAGACCAATAATAATAATAAATCCATCCAATTTATTCAAACCTTCTCTACCTCAGCTTGAAGTTATTTGGGCAGAAATAAAAACTGACACTTCTTTACGGTTCAGAATTGATATAAGATTTCCAACAGTGCAGCCCATCTTAAAAAATCTGCTGCTCACACTCCATTAAAGTTTGATGAAGCAGTGCCACAGAGCACGAACAAACGCATGCTAACTTTGCTGACGACGCTGTATGCAGATGACACATTGCTGGTCTGTCAATGACTCTTTCAGTACTTCTCATGTGGAGCCATTTTGTTTACGTCCTTCTGAATGTGTGGGTATATGTTATTGTGTCGCAAAAGACTGCTGTAATAGCAGGAAGCAAACCTGTGAGGTCAACGGGTCGCCAGCCAACCGCGTATACATCAACAGCCGCAATCCCCTGGTGACCAACGGCAAATGAACCAACAGCAGGCACACTCAACCCGAATCACCTCCTCAAACGCCGCCGTATAACTGAGCTCCTACAGCTTTTACATCACTCTTGGAAGACCCGTTTTGTCAATCCTCCATGGCTGTTACGCGCATTTACGACAAAACGGTGAGAGGCCGGGAAGTGTGATGGATGGCTTGACAGAGGAGTAAGACATTTAATCCAGCAGCAAAATTAGACATGGGCCACAAATAACGATGCCTCCCTGTGGAGGATATTAATACTTGCAAAAAATTAAAAATATCATCTGCTGGCATTAACGCTGAGAGATGACATACACTCACCGACCACTATATTAGGTACACCTTGATAGTCCCAGGTTGGACCCCTTTTTGCCTTCAGAACTGCCTTAATTCTTCGTGGCATCAATTCAACAAGGTGTTGGAAACATTCCTCAGAGATGTTGGTCCATATTGACATGACAGTATCGCGCAGTCGCCCATTCAACCAGTCTGTCCATTCTCCTCTCACCTCTGACTTCAGCAAGGCATTTTCATTCACACAACTGTTGCTCATTGGAAATCTTCTGTTTTTTGGACCATTCTTTGTAAACCCTAGAGATGGTTGTGTGTGGAAAATCCCAGTAGATCAGCAGTTTCTGAAATACTCAGACCAGCCCGTCTGGCACCAACAGCATCACGTTCAAAGTCACTTCAATCCCCTTTCTTCCCCATTCTGATGCTTGTATTGAACTTCAGCAAGTCGCCTTCACCACGTCTAGATGCCTAAATGCACTGAGTTGCTGTCATGTGATTGGCTAATTAGCTATTTGTGTTAACAAGGAATTGAACAGGTGTACCTAATAAAGTAACCACTGAGTAGGACATTTTAAATTCATAAACATGCATGCCTTGACTAAGAGATTACACAAGGAAGTGCTTTTAGAAAACGTAGGTTCCAAACAAAACCAGAGTGAGATAGCCCGCAAGGTGACTCAGGGTTACAAAAGGGTAGCCAAAAGAAGTCCACATCATCTAGCTCTACACCCGTTAGGCTACGGTTAAAAATGGACCACATCATTTCAGTGGTGGCCACAGTTCAACTAATCTGCGAGCAGCTAATTAGCAAAGCTAACGTTTTAGTCACGGATTAGCTTTTTAGCTAACTTTGAAAGCCATTAGCAAAAATTTAAAATTGCACACACCTGGTAAACTTTTCCAACAAGTTTAATTGTCAAAAAAGTCTACAAACACTTAAAATCGCAAGATTGTTTTTGGAAGTAAGCAAAACTGACACATCGCATGAAGACATGATTAATTAGAAAATTAAAATTGTTGTAAATGTGCATTTTTATTTCTTATCCTATCAATACGTGCCATCTGTACTGTGAATAAACAGTGTGTTGACTGCAAACTACTGTTTAATTTAATTTGTTAATTTAATCGGATTTTGGCAGGCTGGCCCTTTTTGGGTACCTCCATGTTTATGCTTCAATATATCAAAAAATCCAGCTGTTTATAGGTCTGTTTTTCCAGGTTTTATCACAAAAAACAAACAAACCCAAGAACAAAGCCAAATTCATACAATAAAAGTTAACTGTTAGCGGTCAAATTAAGGATTAGCCCTTATCAAAGCAGACTTGAAGGTTGGCTGTGTCCACCACTGCTTAATTTAAAGCTTAGTTAAGGACTGAGAATAACCCTGAGATCACAAAAGAGTGTCCTGGAAGCTCAATACCTTGCATGTGTTACAGTGACAGTAAAATGTGACAAATGTGAGTCTTTCTGGTCCCATTTGTCTTACCTTAACCACCAAGCAGGGAAGACATTCATCACAGTTCAGAAAAGATCAATATGAACGAACTGTGTTGTTGAAAAGATCAATAGTCATGCGTAGTTGAGCTAAAAGAAGATGGGATATGACAATGCTGACAAAAGGTCTCGTATAGTTTTGAGTCTCTTTATTTGGATGTTCACTGACACTGTAGGTGTAGAAAACATTCAAACCCCCAGTTTTCCTTTATTTCCTTTATATAGCGCAAAATCACAACAGAGTTGCCTCAAGGCACTTCACACAGGCAAGGTCTAACCTTACCAACCCCCAGAGCAACAGTGGTAAGGAAAAACTCCCTCTGAGGAAGAAACCTCAAGCAGACCAGACTCAAAGGGGTGACCCTCTGCTTGGGCCATGCTACAAACATAAATTACAGAAATAATTCACAGAACAATTCACGGACGAATATAGAATTGCTGTTGGTGCACAGGACAGGAGGATCGCCAACACAAACACAACTCCCATCTCTGGATGGAGCTGCACCTTAAACAGAGAAAAAACAGAATCAGGCATCAGAAAGACAAAAAATACTGTATAATTTGCCAGCATTAATCAACAAGAAAAAACAGAAGAAATACTAAGGTGATCGCCGGCCACTAGCCCTAAGCTTCATTAAAAGACCCAGAATTTAGGTGAAGTTGAGGCCGCGGCCCACTTCAATTACTAATAACATGAATTAAAAGAGTAAAAAGTGTAAAACAAAACTGCACCAGTATGCTAGCCATATGAAAGGGAAAATAAGTGCATCTTAAGTCTGGACTTGAAAGTCTCCACAGAATCTGATTGTTTTATTGATGCAGGGAGATCGTTTTATTGACGCAGGGAGATCATTCCACAGACCAGGGGCACGATAAGAGAAAGCTCTGTGACCCGCAGACTTCTTATTCACCTTAGGGACACAAAGTAGTCCTGCACCCTGAGAACGTAAAGCCCGGGCCGGTACGTAAGGTTTAATTAGGTCAGCTAGGTAGGGAGGTGCCAGTCCATGAATAATTTTATAGGTTAGTAGCAGAACCTTAAAATCTGATCTCACTGGGACAGGAAGCCAGTGAAGAGACGCCAAAATGGGTGTAATGTGGTCAAACTTTCTGCTTCGTGTCAAAAGTCTGGCTGCAGCATTCTGAACCAATTGGAGACCCTTAATGCTAGACTGCGATAAACCAGAAAATAGAACATTGCAGTAGTCCAATCTAGAAGAGATGAACGCATGGATCAGGGTCTCAGCATCAGCCATAGACAGGATGGGACGAATCTTCGCTATATTTTGCAGGTGGAAGAAAGCAGTCCTAGTAATATTTCTAATATGGAGACCAAAGGACAACGAAGGATCAAAAATTACCCCAAGGTTCCTCACTTTGTCAGTGTGATGTATGACACATGAGCCTAGGCTGAGTGTTAACTGGTCAAATTGATGTTGATGTCTCACTGGACCAAGAACCATCATTTCAGTCATTTCAGAGTTTAAAAGTAGGAAGTTTCTAGACATCCAACTTCTCACTGTTGCAAGGCAATCTTCTAAGGATTTTATGTGAATGAGATTACCAGCAGTTATCGCCATATATAACTGAGTATCATCTGCATAGCAGTGAAAAGTAATCCCAAAATGCCGCAATATGTGCCCAAGGGGTGCTATATAAAGGGAGAAAAGCAGGGGGCCTAAGACAGACCCCTGAGGAACCCCAAATTTCATGTCACTAAGGTTAGAGGTAGTGTTACTGTACAAAACACAGTGAGAACGACTGGTCAAGTATGACGTCAGCCATGCAAGGGCACTCTCAGTAATCCCAAAATGATTTTCCAGCCTGTCAAGTAGAATATGATGATCCACTGTATCAAATGCAGCACTGAGATCTAACAGCAACAGAACCGTAGTGGTGTCCGAATCCATTGTAAGCAGAAGATCATTCACCACTTTAGTGAGCGCCGTTTCTGTGGAATGATATTTTCTAAAAGCAGACTGCAGCGGCTCAAAGAGATTATTCTCAGTAAGATAGTCTACAAGCTGCCGTGACACCACTTTTTCCAGAATTTTAGAGCAAAATGATAGATCTGATATCGGCCGATAGTTTTTCAATACACTAGGGTCAAGATTAGGTTTCTTAAGTAATGGTTTAATCACTGCAGATTTTAAACGTTTAGAAACAGATCCAGAAGTTAAAGAAAGATTAATAATTTCCAGCACAATCAGCCCAAGAGTGGGCCACAGGTCCTTAAACAGTTTTGTTGGTATAGGATCAAATAAACAGGTTGTGCTTTTTGCTGACGTTAAGAGTTTCGTCAGCATGTCTAGAGAGATACCATCAAATTCTGCAAATCTAGGTAATACCTCAGTAGTGGCGCCCACCTCAATAGCAGGGTGTAGTGGCTGGGTTAAGGCATGCTGGGATATGTTCAACCTAATGTTATCTATTTTCTTCTCAAAGTAATCCAGGAAATCTTGTGCTGTAAAAGGAGAGCGAACTACAGGTGGTTGTCCATGAATAAGTGTTGCCACCGTGTTGAACAAGAACTTTGAGTTATGCTTGTTTTTGTTGATCAAATCAGAGTAATAGGTCCGCTTTGTAGCCAATAGTGCATGCTTATAGTCTAAGATAGCATCACGCCATGCAAGGTGGAATACTTCTAATTTTGAACAACACCATTTCCGTTCTAGACCTCTTGCTTTATGCTTGAGGTCACACAGGTAATCACTGAACCAAGGTGACTGCGATTTGGGGAGCGCGGTTTCAACACAGGTGGTGCAATCATGTCAAGTGTCATTTTGAGCACTGAGTTTAAACTATCCACAAGTCTGTCTTCTGACTGGGTATTTGTCAAAAGTGAGGCTAAGACATCAGGCAGTCTAGCTTCTAGTTCAGTCTTAGTTGAGGAGTTGATGCATCGCAGTAATGATAAATAAGGTTGTTGTTCCACTAAACACGGCAGTGAAACTGTAAACTTAATAAGTGAGTGATCAGACACCACTGATGTAAGACGCATGATGTCAATATTCATGACAGCAATACCATGTGCGAGAACCAGATCCAGGGTATTTCCACTAATGTGCGTCGAATCCTGAATGCATTGCCGAAATCCTAATGCATCCACAATTTCCATAAATGATTTGCAGAGGGGATCAGAAGGCTTATTTATATGAATGTTAAAGTCACCAATGATCAGAATGTTATCTGCTCTCGTTGACAAGTTAGAAATGAATGCACCAAATTCATCTAAGAATTCAGAATATGGGCCAGGAGGCCTATATACAGTGACAAAGTAATACGGCTGATTTTTATTCTTCTGACCTTGGCAATGCGTAATATCCTGAGGGGAGCGGAGAATCAGATGCTCAAACAAGTTATATTTGTGACCCCCAACCGCTAATAAGCTAAACCTAGATTTATAAATAAGAGCTACACCCCGCCTTGCTTCGCATCACGAGGGATGTGACTAAATGTATATGCTGGTGGGCAGGCCTCATTTAAGGGGAGGACAGTTGTAGGTTTAAGCCAGGTTTCACATAACCCAATCATATCTAAGTGATGAAGTGAGTTTTCCACATGCAATGTCAACAGATACATTTTAAGCACATTTGTCTCTGTAACATTTTATAATTTAGCAGATATGTGTACTGTCACCTTAACCCAACAGTCCACTGAGTTTAGAGATACCTTGTATATTCTTTCTTTTAAATCAACCATAAAGCTGGATGCAAAGGCCTACTCATCACTGACACCAATTAGATGAAGGATGAACATGAATGAAAACATCACAGGTCAATGCAATGTCTAAGAAAACTGTCTAACACCCCTATTCCACAGTGAGCGATTCTACTATGATCGCCCACCATCCAAAAAAGTGCAAAAATGGGATGAAATGGCTAAATCCGGCTTGCATCCTAACAGGCTGGTTTATAAAGCGGAGGCCTGGCACCTGACTGGCTTATAAAGTGCAGACCTGGCAACCTGCCTGAAAACAAAAGAAAGGGAGCTGCACCCTCGGCCAGAACTGCAACAAACGCTGCTTTGGCCCTCAAGGTTTTACCCCGATGGAGTACAATCAAACAAGTTTCAAGCCATAGTCACTACAAATAAACCGTTTAAAGTAGTCTGAATCCGACACTATCAACATCCGGAAGTTACGAACAATTTTAAGAATCGGGATAAAATTTTTGAACAGTTCAAAAATCGGGTCCGAAGTAAAATCTGGAGTTGATGATAGCCGTAACTACTACGTATACCAAGTTTGTTCAACATTGACAAAGATGGATCGAGAAGTTGCTATGATGCTTCAAAACGTTCCCCGAATTTACTATTCGGGATTAAATGGGAAGGAACGGTGCTCTGTGGAATAGACCTGTAAGACGTCTTGAAGTTTAATCAAAACCAACATGTCTTGTTGCTTCATCTTCAAGATATTTTGTCACTCATCCAAATAATTTCTTCAGCTGAAAGCAAAGCTAGAGTTACAGCCTACAGAAGAGTCGACAAGGAAAACTCGAATAAAAGGTCCTTTTAAAGTTTCTCTGGAGAGTTGTAAAGTATCTTTAATCCTCCTTGGAAGTGATGAGAGAATCACATTATGAGCCCGATTTACTAATATCCCAGATAACGAGTGCGTAATTGCACAGGCAAAGCAAACATGGAGACAACTTAGTGGTAATGTGGCGTAGACAGCAGGATGTCAATGAGGATTTTGGGCACATTAATGGCCGTAAGTGCGAAATTACAGTAACTCAGTTAATAATTATGCTGCGTTCTGCCGGTTGAACTCAGAGACAGACAACTGTGCCCTCTGTTCATAGTCAGCATACACAATTTTCTTTTTTTTTTGCGAGTGCACTGGTGTATGTGCACGTTTTTACACATGCAAACCCTTAGTGAATGAGGGACGATATGTTGCAGAACGGTGGTGTCTTGCATGTCCAATACATTGAAGCACGACAGTTGTAATGTCAAGTCTGGGATCACGTGCTGGGGTGGTGGATGTCCTCTGGGGATGCCTCCACCTCTCCAAAATAACCATCTATCTACCACAACAAGGTGAAATATGAACATTCACTTGGCGTAAAGTAGCTAGATGAATGGATAAAGCGCAGACTGCAGACTTTGGTTTGAATCCTGCTCAGGCAACCTGTCTGTGTTGGCGGACAAGACACCTAATCTGCAGTGTCATTGTCCACTCAGCTGTAAATGGATGCCCGTCTTGCCTGGGGAAGTATCCTGCATCAGCCTGGTGTCCCATCTAGGTGTCACGCTTTACCACATACACAACACCACAAACTGCCTTGAATCCTGAAGGGCAACCACCCAAGCAGACTCAGAGTCAAGCCTTTTGGGTCCTAGTGGTTCCTACCCTACCATTTAGATGTGAGACTTGGACACTAACCAGTGACCTAAGGGAGAGACGGGATGTTTTTAAAACTGGGTCTCTTTGGACGATCCTTGCGTATCACTGCAATGACTTTCTATCAAAGAAGTCGCTACTTCAGGAGCCTAAGATAAGTAGGACTTGAACTGTGATGGAGTGTCAGGTTCGACTTCTTGGCGGTAACATCTCGGTTGGTCTACTCCCATTTCGTCTACTTCCCATTTGGTCTACTCCCAGTTCGTCTACTCTTAGAAATGTAGAGTAGTGCCATTTCGTCTACCGTTGTATTTTCCTGATTTTTTTCTTAATCATTTACACGATTTTGAATTATAAGAGGCTGTAATGATTACAGTGGGGTAAAAAGTATTTAGTCAGTCCCTGATTGTGCAAGTTCTCCTAGTTAGAAAGATGAGAGAGGTCTGTAATTTTCATCATAGGTACACTTCAACTATGAGAGACAAAATTAGAAAAAAAAAAATCCAGGAAATCACACTGTAGGATTTTTAAAGAATTTATTTGTAAATTATGGTGGAAAATAAGTATATGGTCAATAACAAAAGTTCAACTCAGTACTTTGTAACATAATCTTTGTTGGCAATGACAGGGGTCAAAGATTTCCTCTAAGTCTTCACAAGGTTTGCACACACTGTAGCTGGTATTTTGGCCCATTCCTCTATGCAGATCTCCTCTAGAGCAGTGATGTTTTGGGGCTGTCGCTGGGCAACACGGACTTTCAACTCTCTCAAAAAATTTTCTATGGGGTTAAGGTCTGAAGACTGGCTAGGCCACTCCAGGACCTTGAAATGCTTCTTACGGAGCCACTCCTTCGTTTCCCGAGCGGTGTGTTTGGGATCATCGTCGTGCTGGAAGACCCAGCCACGTTGCATCTTCAATGCTCTGACTGATGGAAGGAGGTATTGGCTTAAAATCTCATGATACATGGCCACGTTCATTCTTCCCTTAACACAGATCAGTCGTCTTGTCCCCTTTGCAGAAAAACAGCCCCAAAGCATGATGTTTCCACCACCATGCTTCACAGTAGGTATGGTGATCTTGGAATGCAACTCAGCATTCTTCTTCCTCCAAACAGAACAAGTTGAGTTTTTACCAAAATGTTCTATTTTGGTTTCATCTGACCACATGATATTCTCCCAATCCTCTTCTGGATCATCCATATGCTCTCTGGCAAACTTCAGACGGGCCTGGACACATACTGGCTTAAGCAGGGGGACACACCTGTCACTGCAGGATTTGAGTCCCTCTCTGCGTAGTGTGTAGCCTTTGTTACTTTGGTCCCAGCTCTCTGCAGGTCATTTGTCAGGTCCCTCCGTGTAGTTCTGGGATTTTTGCTCACTGTTCTCATGATCATTTTGACCCCACGGGATGACATCTTGCGTAGAGCCCCAGATTGAGGGAGATTATCAATGGTCTTGTGTGTCTTACATTTTCTTACACCTGCTCCCACAGTTGATTTATTCACACCAACCTGCTTGACTATTGTAGATTCACTCTTCCCAACCTGGGGCACATCTACAATTTTCTTCCTGGTGTCCTTCAAAGGTCTTTGGTCTTGGCCATGGTTGAGTTTGGAGTCTGACTATTTCAGGCTGTGGACAGGTGTCTTTTGTACAGATAATGAGTTCAAACAGGTGCCATTAATACAGGTAACAGGTGGAGGACAGAAAAGCTTTTAAAGGAAGAAGTTACAGGTCTGTGAGAGCCAGAAATCTTGCTTGTTTGTGGATGACCAAATACTTATTTTCACTATAATTTACAAATAAATTATTTAAAGATCCTATAATGTGATTTCCTAGAATTTGTTTTTCTCATTTTGTCTCTCACAGTTGAAGTGTACCTATGATGAAAATTACAGACCTCTCTCATCTTTCTAAGTAGGAGAACTTGCACAATCAGGGGCTGATTAAATACTTTCTGGCCCCACTGTAGATAAACCAAAAATACCCCCAATTTTCAAAAAAATGTTTTATCAGAATTTTTATTTAGGGTTAGCATGGAATTTCTTTTGTATTTAAATCAGTTGCTATATTTAAAGTCAATATTACTCTTTTAGTTTATTTAGAAAGCTAGGTTTTAGGATAGGTAGAAGTTCATTTTGTAAATTTCATGCAAAAAATAAAAACTATCAACTAAAAGTTGAATTTTAAGTTTCATTTGCATAAAAATCCAAAATAAAATGGGAGTAGACAAAATGAGATTTATGTATTTTCCTAAGAGTAGACAAAATAGGAGTAGACCAACCGGGAATAAATCTTTTTTGCAATGTGGTGTGTTTTTCTATGCATGATCTAGAACAGGGGTGGGCAATCATGTGCCATGAAGGGCCAAGCCACTGCTATCAATCACCTCAGCAGGTGACTTCATTGACGATCAGGTTTAATGTTCAGGCGAGAAGTTCATCACCAACCCACCTGTTGAGGTGATTGGTTGCAAGTAAAACCTGCAGTGTCTTAGCCCTCGTTGCCCACCCCTGATCTAGACCATACAGTAGGTGCCTGAATGTTGAGGATCCCATGGGCTAGAAAAGGCCAAGGACACATCCACCCATCCATCACTCCTCTGTGGCAGATGCAATAGTTTAAACTTATACAAATGTATTAATACCCCAAACAGACTCCAACCTCGGCCAATTTAGAAGCAGATAATTGCATGAAGACCATAATCACAAAGTCTTCTCAAAGTTTAAGTGCTAACTTGTAACCACATGCTGTATCAGTGTCCGTTTGGCCTTGAATCATGTGGCTTTGAGTGCAGACAAAGAAACTGTCAGGGGTTAAAGAAAATGATTTAAAAAAAGAGGGGCTTATTTGTAGATTAAAAAAAAGACGAAAGAGCGATTCTGGGGGCTACTAAAGATGAAGAAAAAAAAAGACGACTTCTGGCTGCTGAGATTGAGTCATTAGAGAGTCTGGCTCTCTGTTCAGAATACTAACTGTAAGGTAATAATACCTGTCTAAATGGCAGCACTGGCACTAATCAGCACTCTAATCCAGCTCGGAGGACAAAAGCCATGTGTGAGTGATTGCAGGACTACTTAAAATCTGCACAAACACTAAAGTACTGACAAAATCATCCATGCGTATCCTGATGGCTAAATACAAATAAACAAACGGTCTCACGCGTCTCAGAGTAATTTGTGTGATTACTGAGTGGTCTGAAATTGCTGATTTCTTCCTGTTGCACCGATAGATTGAGAAAGCAGCTCTGACCTTTTAGTAGCCCGCCGAAAAGAGACCCGTCTCACTTTGGCCAAGAACGTTCAATCAATAGTAAATTTCCTACTACAAAAAAAAAAAAAAAACCCCTGAACTCCAAACACACAAAATTAAAAAGAAAAACATTTTGCGAATAACTATCTAGCAATTTTTTGCTACTTGACCGCGATAACTGCATCGCTGGAATCCGACACAAACAGACTCAACAAGCTCATCAGGAGAGCTGACTCTGTCCTGGGGGTTGAGCTAGAGTCTGTGTACTAGGGGAGCTATGACCACTACCTTTGCACCCCCCCAGGACTAAACCAAACCAACTTTTTTAGGTTGCTTAGATGACCCCAAAACACAATCAGGATGTTCCAAAAAATAAAAACTGGCCTCAAGACAGTTAGCCAAGATGGCCGCCAAAATGGGGTTTTTCACTAAAACACCTTTAAACAACATATAAACAACTTAAATATCACAGAGATTCAAAGGGAATACCATTGCAGGTCACAGCAAACTTATTTGTGCCTAAACTAAATTCATTCATGGGTTTAAGATTCAAAATGGCGTCCAAAATGGCCGCCAATACACCCTTATTAAAATACATAGTAGGAAGTTGTTTATATGTTGTTTAAAGGTGTTTTAGTTTAGAAAAAAAAACTATTTTGGTGGCCATCTTGGACGCCATCTTGGGGGGTGCAAAGGTAGCTCCCCTAGTAGTGGTGGAGATGTCAGAGAGGAGGACATCTCTTGCTTGCCTCTATTGGTGGTTGGCTCTCACTGCGGTATTGTATCACTTCCTGTTCCGGAGCACAGCGGTGTTTTTCTGTATCTGTTAGCTGTTTAATCTGCGCAGTTAGATTGATCTAGTTATCTAGATTACGATTTGTTTCCCAGTGTAATCTTTACGTGCCTTAACTAAAGCACTCCTGCTGAATCACCTCTAAATTATTTACACATTATTCACTTTGCGTGTTTTTAGGAATCCGCTAGCTTAGCGTAGCTACTAGCTCTTAGCCGATTTAGCATGGCGGCTTCTCCTGTCTCTCCCGCACTTTTCTGCTCTGGGTGTGAAATGTTTAGTTATTCCTCGGCTTCCTTTAGCAGTAACGGTACTTGTAATAAGTGTAGCTTATTCATAGCTTTGGAGGCCAGGCTGGGCGAATTGGAGACTCGGCTCCGCACCTTGGAAAATTCTACAGCTAGCCAGGCCCCTGTAGTCGGTGCGGACCAAGGTAGCTTAGCCGCCGTTAGTTACACCCTGGCAGATCCCGAGCAGCCGGGAAAGCAGCCCGACTGGGTGACTGTGAGGAGGAAACGTAGTTCTAAACAGAAGCCCCGTGTACACCGCCAACCCGTTCACAATTCTAACCGTTTTTCCCCACTCGACGACACACCCGCCGAGGATCACACTCTGGTTATTGGCGACTGTTTTGCAAAATGTGAAGTTAGCGACACCAGCAACCATAGTCAATTGTCTTCCGGGGGCCAGAGCAGGCGACATTGAAGGAAATTTGAAACTGCTGGCTAAGGCTAAGCGTAAATTTGGTAAGATTGTAATTCACGTCGGCAGTAATGACACCCGGTTACGCCAATCGGAGGTCACTAAAATTAACATTAAATCGGTGTGTAACTTTGCAAAAACAATGTCGGACTCTGTAGTTTTCTCTGGGCCCCTCCCCAATCAGACCGGGAGTGACATGTTTAGCCGCATGTTCTCCCTGAATTGCTGGCTGTCTGAGTGGTGTCCAAAAAATGAGGTGGGCTTCATAGATAATTGGCAAAGCTTCTGTGGAAAACCTGGTCTTGTTAGGAGAGACGGCATCCATCCCACTTTGGATGGAGCAGCTCTCATTTCTAGAAATCTGGCCAATTTTCTTAAATCCTCCAAACCGTGACTATCCAGGGTTGGGACCAGGAAGCAGAGTTGTAGTCTTACACACCTCTCTGCAGCTTCTCTCCCCCTGCCATCCCCTCACTACCCCATCCCCGTAGAGACTGTGCCTGCTCCCAGACCACCAATAACCAGCAAAAATCTATTTAAGCATAAAAATTCAAAAAGAAAAAATAATATAGCACCTTCAACTGCACCACAGACTAAAACAGTTAAATGTGGTCTATTAAACATTAGGTCTCTCTCTTCTAAGTCCCTGTTGGTAAATGATATAATAATTGATCAACATATTGATTTATTCTGCCTTACAGAAACCTGGTTACAGCAGGATGAATATGTTAGTTTAAATGAGTCAACACGCCCGAGTCACACTAACTGTCAGAATGCTCGTAGCACAGGCCGAGGCGGAGGATTAGCAGCAATCTTCCATTCCAGCTTATTAATTAATCAAAAACCCAGACAGAGCTTTAATTCATTTGAAAGCTTGACTCTTAGTCTTGTCCATCCAAATTGGAAGTCCCAAAAACCAGTTTTATTTGTTATTATCTATCGTCCACCTGGTCGTTACTGTGAGTTTCTCTGTGAATTTTCAGACCTTTTGTCTGACTTAGTGCTTAGCTCAGATAAGATAATTATAGTGGGCGATTTTAACATCCACACAGATGCTGAGAATGACAGCCTCAACACTGCATTTAATCTATTATTAGACTCTACTGGCTTTGCTCAAAAAGTAAATGAGTCCACCCACCACTTTAATCATATCTTAGATCTTGTTCTGACTTATGGTATGGAAATAGAAGACTTAACAGTATTCCCTGAAAACTCCCTTCTGTCTGATCATTTCTTAACATTTACATTTACTCTGATGGACTACCCAGCAGTGGGGAATAAGTTTCATTACACTAGAAGTCTTTCAGAAAGCGCTGTAACTAGGTTTAAGGATATGATTCCTTCTTTATGTTCTCTAATGCCATATACCAACACAGTGCAGAGTAGCTACCTAAACTCTGTAAGTGAGATAGAGTATCTCGTCAATAGTTTTACATCCTCATTGAAGACAACTTTGGATGCTGTAGCTCCTCTGAAAAAGAGAGCTTTAAATCAGAAGTGCCTGACTCCGTGGTATAACTCACAAACTCGTAGCTTAAAGCAGATAACCCGTAAGTTGGAGAGGAAATGGCGTCTCACTAATTTAGAAGATCTTCACTTAGCCTGGAAAAAGAGTCTGTTGCTCTCTAAAAAAGCTAGGACATCTTTCTACTCATCACTAATTGAAGAAAATAAGAACAACCCCAGGTTTCTTTTCAGCACTGTAGCCAGGCTGACAAAGAGTCAGAGCTCTATTGAGCTGAGTATTCCATTAACTTTAACTAGTAATGACTTCATGACTTTCTTTGCTAACAAAATTTTAACTATTAGAGAAAAAATTACTCATAACCATCCCAAAGACGTATCGTTATCTTTGGCTGCTTTCAGTGATGCTGGTATTTGGTTAGACTCTTTCTCTCCGATTGTTCTGTCTGAGTTATTTTCATTAGTTACTTCATCCAAACCATCAACATGTTTATTACACCCCATTCCTACCAGGCTGCTCAAGGAAGCCCTACCATTATTTAATGCTTCGATCTTAAATATGATCAATCTATCTTTGTTAGTTGGCTATGTACCACAGGCTTTTAAGGTGGCAGTAATTAAACCATTACTTAAAAAGACATCACTTGACCCAGCTATCTTAGCTAATTATAGGCCAATCTCCAACCTTCCTTTTCTCTCAAAAATTCTTGAAAGGGTAGTTGTAAAACAGCTAACTGATCATCTGCAGAGGAATGGTCTATTTGAAGAGTTTCAGTCAGGTTTTAGAATTCATCATAGTACAGAAACAGCATTAGTGAAGGTTACAAATGATCTTCTTATGGCCTCGGACAGTGGACTCATCTCTGTGCTTGTTCTGTTAGACCTCAGTGCTGCTTTTGATACTGTTGACCATAACATTTTATTACAGAGATTAGAGCATGCCATAGGTATTAAAGGCACTGCGCTGCGGTGGTTTGAATCATATTTGTCTAATAGATTACAATTTGTTCATGTAAATGGGGAATCTTCTTCACAGACTAAAGTTAATTATGGAGTTCCACAAGGTTCTGTGCTAGGACCAATTTTATTCACTTTATACATGCTTCCCTTAGGTAGTATTATTAGACGGCATTGCTTAAATTTTCATTGTTACGCAGATGATACCCAGCTTTATCTATCCATGAAGCCAGAGGACACACACCAATTAGCTAAACTGCAGGATTGTCTTACAGACATAAAGACATGGATGATCTCTAATTTCCTGCTTTTAAACTCAGATAAAACTGAAGTTATTGTACTTGGCCCCACAAATCTTAGAAACATGATGTCTAACCAGATCCTTACTCTGGATGGCATTACCCTGACCTCTAGTAATACTGTGAGAAATCTTGGAGTTATTTTTGATCAGGATATGTCATTCAAAGCGCATATTAAACAAATATGTAGGACTGCTTTTTTGCATTTACGCAATATCTCTAAAATCAGAAAGGTCTTGTCTCAGAGTGATGCTGAAAAACTAATTCATGCATTTATTTCCTCTAGGCTGGACTATTGTAATTCATTATTATCAGGTTGTCCTAAAAGTTCCCTAAAAAGCCTTCAGTTAATTCAAAATGCTGCAGCTAGAGTACTGACAGGGACTAGAAGGAGAGAGCATATCTCACCCATATTGGCCTCTCTTCATTGGCTTCCTGTTAATTCTAGAATAGAATTTAAAATTCTTCTTCTTACTTATACGGTTTTGAATAATCAGGTCCCATCTTATCTTAGGGACCTCGTAGTACCATATCACCCCAATAGAGCGCTTCGCTCTCAGACTGCAGGCTTACTTGTAGTTCCTAGGGTTTGTAAGAGTAGAATGGGAGGCAGAGCCTTCAGCTTTCAGGCTCCTCTCCTGTGGAACCAGCTCCCAATTCAGATCAGGGAGACAGACACCCTCTCTAGTTTTAAGATTAGGCTTAAAACTTTCCTTTTTGCTAAAGCTTATAGTTAGGGCTGGATCAGGTGACCCTGAACCATCCCTTAGTTATGCTGCTGTAGACGTAGACTGCTGGGGGGTTCCCATGATGCACTGTTTCTTTCTCTTTTTGCTCTGTATGCACCACTCTGCATTTAATCATTAGTGATCGATCTCTGCTCCCCTCCACAGCATGTCTTTTTCCTGGTTCTCTCCCTCAGCCCCAACCAGTCCCAGCAGAAGACTGCCCCTCCCTGAGCCTGGTTCTGCTGGAGGTTTCTTCCTGTTAAAAGGGAGTTTTTCCTTCCCACTGTAGCCAAGTGCTTGCTCACAGGGGGTCGTTTTGACCGTTGGGGTTTTACATAATTATTGTATGGCCTGCCTTACAATATAAAGCGCCTTGGGGCAACTGTTTGTTGTGATTTGGCGCTATATAAAAAAAAAAATTGATTGATTGATTGATTGAGGATGTTGAGGAAACTGCTCAGCATCCTGGACAACACCTCCCACCCCATGTTTCAGCCACAGACTGAAACCATCAAGGTGCGCCACAGGTCTTTTCTATTTGTGGCAGACTGTATAATTCATCCACCATCTGCAGGATAAATACAAAATGAACAGCGTTATTCAGTTACTCCAGCATTATGTGCAATATTGTCAAACATCTTGTGCAAATGCCGTCCAGTCATTTTGCATAAATTTGTTGTACATATTGTTAAGAGAAAAAAAAAAAAAAAAAAAAAAAAAAAAAAACTTTGTTCACCTTTTACTGATTCGGTACTCAGGCAAAATAATTTTCTTCAGGATAAATAAAGTCAATCTCATGTTACCTTAACCTCGTGTGCATCAAGTAGCTCCGAAGAATAGAACAAGTGTTTCTGTTTATTTTACTCCAATTTGTTCCATTTACTTTCCACCAGAATTTAGCTCATCTGGAGCCAAATAAAAACGCTGGTGGGGGTGTCGCAGATAAATTAAGTCATTACAGCTAATGCACTCCAGTGATATGGAGACGATAGAAGCTGGGCCGCAATGCGAGCTTCAGATCAACTTAGAGGAAAAACCCTCAGATTTTTAATGAATAAAACAAATAACTCCCAGCACTGATGGCTTCCTTTCCTTATCTGTTGCTATGCAGGAGGTCCAGGAAGGGGAGAAACCCCACCACGGCAGACGTTACAGTTCTGCAGAGCACGGCAAACGTCAGCGTTTTGCTGCCTGACACCCTGAAACCTTTGCAAAAGGGGTAAAAAATAATGAGTCACACCGCTGCATTAACCGTGCTGTGGATTAATATGATGCAGCAATTCATGTACAGTTCAGCATCACACATCATGCAGTGAGAGAAACGCTGCACAACATGCACAGTGCACACAAACATACCACCACAACCATGGGGCTTTATGCACGGTTACTGTACTGTCAACTTTACGCCTGCTCTTAATGAGGAGTGTGTATTCCTGTGCAAAAAAATAGCACGCAACATTTTCACAGCATTAATCCGCTGACATTTTGAAAACCGCACCTCAGAATTTAATGAGTTTAGCCTGTGGGATGTCACTGCTGTAAAGACCTCGCCACTCTGTGCTGGAAACAGACATTCCCTGGAAAGACTTTCTGCTAAATCTCTTTAAATCTGCTCTGTGGCCTTTAAAAGGAAGCGGTTGTGGATCTGACAATTCGACACTACAGCGGACCGTCATAGATTCACTTCAAATTGCTGTCAGTTATATGTACATATTTCAGGCTTTTTTTTTTCTTTTTTTTACAGCATCAATTTTATTTTTACAAATTCAGCATCTCCACATTAAAATTTCTAAAACTGTGTCCTTTAAACCCGAAGTGAAAACAAATGTCTAGATAACAATAACTGCTGCTTGATATTTCACACATTTTAATTTGTTTATGCCATTTCAAATACAAAAAGTAAATCAGCGTTTTCAATATAAAAATTTCTAAAAATGAATTATTATTAAACTCAAATTCAAAGCAAATCTCTACAACTAGATATAAATTAATTCAAAATATAAAAGCCATGAAGGGTTGCATAAGTAATGGGCCCCGTTCGTATAATACCTCTAAATAATCAGTTTTATTGACAGTTTCCTTCAAACAGTCAGGGGATGGATACATGAACATTTCCAAGTCACTGAATGTCTTGAACTTTATTTACATCAGTTATGAAGAAATACAAACAGTATGACACTCTGTGGTAAATCTGTGTGGAGTAGACACTTCTAAAAAACTGAGCAAATGTGCAAGAAAGAGAAGAGTGAGGAAAGCCACCAAGACACCCAGAGAACCCAGAAAAAATTATAGGCTTCTCTGCCTGTGATTAGAGAAATTGTGCATCGTGCATGTTTTGCATTTTGTATCTCCAGTTATACAGCTTCATGATAAAGTGGTATAGAGGAGGATCTTGTGAGGGAAGCCACCAAGACACCAATGACATTCTGAAGGAGTCACGGGTTTCTGCGGTGTGATCTGAGAAAATGTGCATTCTGCAACTTCTGTTTGTTGCATCACCAGTTACAGCTTCATGATGGGAGTGGAATATAGAAGGATGTTATTACAAGAAAAAAAAATGTGGAAGAGAGCATCCATGTGCCTTCTGGAAAATTGCACATGTAATTTCTCTTCTTCATGTTGAAAAAAAAAAACCTTTATTCCACGCTGTGAAACTCATCAAGCAACAGCCAAAAGTTGCACTCTTCAGTCTCTCTAATCACAGCCACTGAGTCTTGGTGGCTTCCCTCACTTTTTTTTAAAGATGCTTAAGATTTACCCCACAACATAAATAGAAACATATGGTTTCTGTTTATCAATGACTGATGTAAACCCATGCGGCACCTTGAGGTGACTTAAGTCACGATTTCTTGCTGTAAAAATAAACCGAATTGTCACTGAAGTCCAAAACATTCAGTGACAGGAAAATGTTCCTGCATCATCCAATGTTTTGTTACACTAAAATGTGCCCATAAGTACATGTGAATTTCATTTTGATGTTGATATTTTTTATTTAATTCATATTGTATTGAAGAGATTTGCGCTCAATGTAAAATTACAGGGGACATTTTTTAGAACATTTTGTAGAAAACCCTGATGTTTTTGTTGTTGTTGTTGTTGTTGTTTTAAATGTATGGCTTAAAAAATATAATGTGCAAAAGCCCAGCGTTCTCCGCACACATACAGCAGAAAGTGGCAGAGAGAATGAGAAATCCTTCCAGCTCACCAACATCTTTTATTGCTGTAGTCCAACAACAAGACAAGCTATGACCAGGTCAAGAAAACTAATTTAAAATATATTAAATATTTTAATACAACATAATGAACAAATGGCATTCAGCTCATGCTTCAAAAAGAGAGTTGCAGAGAACGTGGTACAGTGAACAGGAGATCGAGATCAAGAGAACAGAGGCAGCGATGAAGATCAAAGTGAGAGGCCGAACAAAAACGGTAGAAGTCGTGACTGCTTCTAACAGTGTGTTTCTTCCTTTCACAGCGCTGCACAACTTTGCTATGAAACGGCAACTGCTGCGGCCTCCATGGGAGAGCAGAAAAATCCAATTTCATCAATATACAAGGCAAAAAAGAGCGATGGAGGAAGAAAAAATAAATAAACTCCTTTCTAGGAAAACCAAATGAAATTGCAGCACAAAAAACCAACATCGCTTTGGGGGGGGAGAAAGATGATGTAGCAGAGAGGGAGCTCTGCACAGAGAGGGGGAGATAACACACACACACACACACGGGCAAGTTGATTGTTAAATATGAGCCTGCTTTACAGCGGGGCAGGTATTGAATGAAAATGTAATAAATATATAGATATTGTTTTCAGGGGCTATTTGGTGGTTGTGGCCACAATGAGTGGCGGCGGCAAGAGGCACCAGGCTGAGCTGTCTGGGTGCCGTGTGATGGCCTGTCACTGGAAGCCCCTCTGATGAATGGCCACGTTGGATTGGAACAGACGTGTAATATATATCAGACTTATATTCTCTCTCTCTCTCTGACTCTGTTTCTTCTGCCGCCGCCCGCTTGTGTGAACAACGCCGGAGCAATCCTGTGTTAAGAGTGTGCGGCGGGAATGAAGGAATGTGATGGGACGTGAGACTGCCAGAGTTATGAAAATAAAATCAAATATTCTAGGAGCAACTCCACCCCCCCCCCCCCACCCCCCGCCCAACAAAAGGGTTCTGCAGAAAAAAATTGAACTCCCCAAACTTTGTTGAAAATGCACCAATAAAACAGAATTTAAGAAGCAGAGGCCACTGTAGTGTCAGCAAGCCAGTGTTTTATAAAAATAATAATTACAAAAATAAAATGCAGTTGGATAAATATTCTCAAAAATAAAACGTAACTGGATAAAAATTCACATTAATTTCCGAGTAACAAAAAAGAAACAACCAACCAACAACAACAAAAAAACTAGTGATCTAGTGATCAAGCTAACACAATGATAACCAAAGCTCTGCCAAACTAGTTGTTCACTTGTAGTGTATTTTCCGGAGTCCAATTTGCAGGTTTTCAAGGGTTTTTTTTTTTAAATAGTTTATTTTTGTTTGTTTGTGCACTACTTTGTGACTTATACTCTGGTGCGACTTATATACCTAAAAATCACATTTATTATTATTTATTTATTTATGATTTATTTTCCTCTTCAAGAGGCATTTTTTTTAAACAGGTGCGACTCTAGAAAATATGGTGGTATATATTATCAGTGGTGATTAAACACCTAAATAAACTAGTTCACAGCGGTGGTGGGCATCATTCCACTAATCAGCTAACAGCTAATTAGCAGTGCTAACTTTCTCGTTAGTGAATGAGCTTTTCAGCTAACTCTGAAAACCATTCGCATACCAATAAGCATCTACTAAATTTAGCTATGCTAGCTTCAAATATGCTAACACATCTCTGAATAAGGTTTTGTGGTCCAAAATGTTTGTAAAGCTTAATGGTTGTTCCTGTTAGAGCTTATTCACTCATCCAATAAGAAAAATCAATATTGTGTAAAGACAGCACATCAAGAAGACTACAAGCAGGAAGTCATTACAAAATGAATTTATTAATTAGATCATTAAAATTAAAACAGAACCTAAACAATTTATAAATACATTAAGACAGTAAATTAACATTATATATATATATATATATATATATATATATATATAAACTAACAGGAAATAAAAGGGTTGAGTTCTTCATTAAAAAACTGTTGAGGTCTAAGTTTCTAAAGACATTCTGGATTCACATGCCATTCCAACTCAGTATAGAAATGTCAGCTGCCTATTTTATAAATACAACCAAATCTAGAGCCCGTGGATCCCCACGAGCAACTCACTAGTTCTCATTAAGTCATGTTGTAGAGATTTTGTTTCCCTGATATTAAAAAGAACAAACACTTAAAAAAAGATTATTTGATCCAATAAATGTAAAATATATAAAAAGGCCAACGAAATGCAAAACCATGTTGGAACTAACCAGAGAATCCACGAGTGTCGGGTCCACTGTGACTCACACGCAGCATCACATGGAGCGGATTCTATTGATTGAGCCGTTCCATTTTAAGAGGTACAGCACGTATACTTGCCAAAAGTGATTGGTACGCTGCAGGGTGTGTGCCAGGTTAACTGAGAGCCAAATTGTGACCACAACAAGAAAAGGAACCTTTCCGAACACAGACTAAACATACTGCACCCGTACAGATTACCAAGAGGTCTGCTGCACAGCAAAGCCGGCCGTACGGAACGCGATGATGCTATACAAATGGCAGGATTGCAGCAAAATGCACGCTGTACCGCAGCGTTTAGAGTCACTGGGTTCAGATCCCTGCATGTTGCCAAGTTGAGATGGCATTGCATGAGTTTGAGGGTGTTGCAGCCCGGATGTATTTCCTGTATTTCATCATCATGGGTCTAGCATAGCGTGACATACATGTTATTACAGGCAGAGAGGCAGAAAGGACCTTAGTTGAGCTAGCTAACTTTTTATTTAGGTTAACTAGTCAAGCTAGATAAATATTTTTCTTTCTGTTCGTCTGTCCATCAAACTTTGATGAAATCGAGGTCTAAGACCAGCCTCCTCTGTTTGGAAACAAGGAGACCATGACACATTTTCCTTTAATCACTGACTGCTGGTAAATTTCTGTCATTCAGTAACGTTGCACCACATTCAGAAGATGAGTGGAAGTGAACTCAGTACAAGTTACTACAAGCAGAAAATACTTTTTAAAAACTGTTATTAACAAGTTACCTTTAATTGAAATTAACATTAAAAAAAACAAAAAAGTTTCAATTGCTTTTGTGGGTTGAAGTGGTTCAAGGTCTTGGCTAAATACACATACTTTTGCGTTATGGAGCTTTTATAACTGAGGAAACAAAACACATTTCCTGTTTCACAGTCACAAAATGCAATAATTGATATACAGTATGACATCAAATTGTCCAACCCAAGTTTTGGGCAATTCTTTCACTCTTGAGTGTGAAAGTTGTGAAAGAAAAAGTTGGGTTGATGCATCACTTGTTGTCGCCAAGTAGGTTTCCATTACAGTACAAATGGCAATTAAAAGTAAAGAACTGAAAATACGCTTAATGCAAACATTTATGTAAAAAAAAAAAAAAATCAAATATCCCAAAAAGGATTTTGCACTTGCATAGGGTTTTTTAAGAGACTACAAAAAGCTCCGTTTTGCAAAACTGCAATGCACTTTCTCTACAATTATAGCTCACAGGATGTCACTTGACATTCTAAAAATACATGGTGCACTATGATGTGGATGGATTAACAGATAGAGAGATTGTTATTAAACCTTAGAGATGACGTTACGGCAATACTGGATTCAAATAATGAAATGCAAATATTTAGCAAGAGTTGTACATCAGTGGCTACGACTATGGGAATGACTGTTCAACCAAGAATTCCTTACAGGTATAACAGTTATTGTGTGAAGATCAAACCCTGCAGTCGCACATAATCACGGATTACGATATCTTCATTTCACAACAGTTTTTTCTTTTTTTTGGGGGGGGGGGGGGGGGATTCTGAAAATATCGCTCAAGTTTTGTGCAAATCTGTCACTGAAACAGCCATTTTCTTTTTTCTCATGATTATCTGCTACATGATTGGTGGTTTGTCTACACTCTAAAAACCTACATGGGTGTTGTTGCTTTTTATGTTACATGAGCCGAAGTAGCTAACCTAATGTAGCTTCTACGATATAAAATCAAGTTTTATGGGTGAACACATAAAAATCATCTCATTTTAACATAACATGCAACAACTTAAAATCTAACTTGCTCAGTGAACATAATGAAATTATGGAAAGGATTTCCACCTTAATAAAATGTGTTAACGTAGCCAGAAACAGTTTTGCTAAGTGACCTCAATGTAAATTTGTTGGGTCAACATGATGAATTTGGGCTACTGTTACTTAATTACTATGGGTCAGGCCAACTAGATTTGTAAGGGTAAATGTAACAAACAAAAAAACAACAACAACAAAAAACAAACAATAAGTTCCTTTGGCTGCTAGCTTGTTTGTGCTTGGGGTCACCACAGCAAACACCACAGCAAATTCAAGGTGGATCTGCATAAGTTGTGCTGATCCAGAACAGCAAAGGTAAGATGACATGTAACTATAACATTTAAAAGTAGTTGTAACGACTCTAATAAATTAAGTAACTCATAATCATATCAAACAAGTTTGAATGGCCCAAGGACATTTAATCAGTGCATTACATTTACCCTTACAGAGCAGGGGTGGTGGCCAAGTGGTTAGTGCGCTTGGTTTCCGTACGGAAGGTGTTCCTGGTTCAAACCGCACCACTGCCACATTTCTCCATGTAATGTGAAGTTGTGTCAGGAAGGGCATCTGGCATAAAACCTGTTCCAATTCAACATGCAGATCCACCTCAGATATGCTGTGGCAACCCTGAGCGCAAATAAGGGAGCAGCCGAAGGGACCTACTTTTCATTTTTGTTACATGTACCTTTACAAATGTAGTTGGCCTGAACCATGGTAATTAGGTAACAGTAACAAAAATCCATCATGTTGGCCCAACAAATTTACATTTAGGTCTACATTTACCTTTACAAATCCAGTTGGCCTGAACCATGGTAATTAGGTAACAGTAACACAAATCCATCATGTTGGCCCAACAAATTTATACTTAGGTCAATCAGCAAAATAGTTTCTGGTTAACACATTTTACTTGGGTGGAAATACCTTACATAATTTTATTATGTTCCCTGAGCAAGTTAATTTTTTGAGTGTATTCAGTGATATCTATTTTTTAAGCTTATGCTCCATTGTTTTGTTTAATTGATTCTATTTCACATTCTGTACCACAAGATTTAATTGAAATCTCTGCATTTAATCTAAAATTCCTCTTTTCTTTGTGTTTTGGATGGTGGCTTCCATTCCTCCCTTTTCTATCTCTCACTGAGGTGATTTGTTGGCACTTTGATCTGAGGGATATTGACCAGAGGCCAACACCGCTGATGTATGGCGACTGCCAGTGGTCGATAATGCCTGTGTTAGTCGCTCCTATACAGTAAGATTCAGTGTGCTGCACTGCCCAGAGATGTGATAATGCAATAAGAGATGAGAAAAGAAACGAGATGAGCTCAGCTGTAGAGCTGGATTACTCAGGGTTCAAATGTGTCATTTTATAACATATAATCCTCAGGTCTTTGGTGAAGCAATCATCCTGCCAAGAGAAGTTTGGGAGGGGAGTCCTAGACTTGTTTTCTTTACCCAATCGATCCATTGATTAAATTCGCACCTTTACCTGACGTCAGCAAATAACCTTCTCTCCTCTACTACCCAACCACATTTCTACAGACGAGTGCACTTCCAATTAGTGACAGAAGTCCACTACCACTCAATACAGGCTTAACATCCAGCCTCGGCGATGAAGGGAAAAGTGAAGGGCTTATTGAGCCACAGGGAGAATGTCTTTCACACAATGTGCACAAACGCATCCACTGTGAGAACATTAGGGTTAAACAAGCATGGCCGCTGCAGCAAGGAACGACGGGGCGGATATCTGCTAACAATATGAAAAAACAAAAACATGAAAAATAACGGTACAGTTGTTTGGTCGAGACTTCTGGACTTTTCAGTTTGGACTCACTGGGTGCAATGTTGACAAATATTGGTTTTCCAGAATGCAAAAGTTGGAGAACCACACCCTACTTTACCTAGACCAGGATTACAACTTCTCAATCGCCCTTTATAGGTGTGACAGAAACATCAGACCACGGTTGGGACCAAAGGACAAAAACTGGGATCAAACTGAACTATGTCCATTTGCAGCGTGAAAACACTTGGGCAGTCTGGAATTTTGGACCAATTTCAGGACATCGGGGCAGGTTATCATCAAACATCAACTCTAGTCCTGCCAGTCGTCGATATATAGTGGGCTGCTATACATTACACTCTCTTCCAGTCCTAGAAATATCGCTCCCAGAGAAACTCACACTGTCTGCCGGTCCACTATATTTAGTGATTGGGGGGTACACCCAGAATCGGCATTCTAACCAATAAACACCAAGGAATATATGAAGCCCGATCCCCATGCTAACGTCAGACGTACTCCGGTGCTCCGGCTTTTTGATTGGTTAGACATGTCCATTTCACCAATATAAAGGGGGTTTTTTGACCCCTGCATCAGAACAAAGAAAATCAACTGAATCACGGTGGTGACTGTAGAGACTGAAGTCGATGAAGACGTCATTCTTCACAACGCAGAACCGGAGAATAGGGAATTATTCAGGGAAATCTTTATGACAGAAGATTCTGATGATGATTTCCTGGGTTTTGAGAAGATGTCGAACTGGAGCCTTCAGACCTCGAAGATGTAAACTGGACGAACAGCCTTTTGGACCGGAAAATTCCGCAGTTCACAGGAGTAGGAATGAAAATCAATACGACACTCAAAGAAGCCTGGACTTCCCTGGACTTTTTCAACTTGTTTTTCACCGTTGATTTGATCAATCTTCTGGTTGTGGAAACTAACAGATCTGCCCAGAAGATTTTGTGACGAGGAGTGTATTTTTGAAATAGTAAGTCATATTCTTCCGTATAAGCATGACTATAATAAATAAATAAATAATAATTTCATATGAGTATAAGACAACCTCACAACTGAATTCTACATTCTTTATTCTACTAATATATTTTCACTTTCATATGGGTCTTGTGCCATAGAGTAGATAAATGGCTTTTTTCCTTGACATGTAATAGAGCCTGGGAAGCTTAACATGCAGGCATGGGGAAGGGGGCCAACTGATGGACACAGAGGTAGAACTAGGGTTAAATCACAGAATACATTCAACAGAAGAAATAGAAGAAAAAGAAAAGCAAGAAAAATGAGCTGTGGGAGTACACCGGCAGTTTCTAATTGTTTGTTCAGACGTAAATTCAAGTTGAAAAGACATTAAAAATGTCTCCAATCAAACAGAACTACCCGCCAAATTGCAAACAAGCCAACGCTAGAAATGTACGTCTACAAACTAACAGGATGCAAGTATAACATGGAAAGTTCTTTAGTATGAATGCAAAATTGCAATGTGAACCCAAACTATCCAGACAAAATGTTGGACACCATCCTTGGTACGGATCTTGTTCAGGGGTTTTCACTCAAACGTTTAACCAGAAATCATATTTGAAACATTTGGCTAATATACCAGCACAATCCTTTGTGGAGTGCGTATCATAACATGCTGCAGAACCGGGTCATATTTTCACTTTACTTTGACTACAGAGACCATCTGAGTCCCTGCACGCTCCAAACTAAACTCCTTCCCTGCACGACCATGTCATTTTAAGCACATTAAATAGGGCGACGTGTCCTTCCCACGACGCACTTATGATTTGAGAGCAGCACAAGCGCGTCGTTTCACCACACTTTAATAGGGCTTCTGACCTTGGTCTCCTGCCTTACTGGCAGTTCTTGCTAGAACCGGCATGGAGCTACCATTTGAAGCGAGCAGTTGACCCGAGCCCCCCCTCCGTAGGATGCAGGTTGAACAGGAAGATTGGGATAGTGTCATGTTCAAGGACTGGTTTGCCACATAGAGGGCCAAATAACCATCAACTCTTTAAACATGTTGGAAGGAAAAGAAAGAAAAGGACAAACTGAGGGCAAAAGAGCACTGGTGAGGGATTACAGACAGAAAGACCACAGTGGGGGGAACAAGCAGAGTTTAAGTTAAAGGCTGAATTTACAGAAATAATATGGGTAAGAGGAATAAAATCTATAAATGTGACTGGAAGTATAAAGAGGGACGCATTTGAAAAGGATGATAAATCAATGACCAAGTAAACACACCCCACTGTCGGGACTGGTACTGGTTTACACATTTTAAGCTCCATGTGCTAATTTAGGTATTCCATCACAACAGGTTTACCATCGCAAGAGACGGCTGATCCGCATTTTTCAATTCTGATCTGATTTGGATTCCGATATGTAAGAGCTCTTTCTGAACTTGTTGAACCTTACGTGCCTTCTTGTGCCTTGCAGGCACAGGATGTGGACTTGTGCCGTGTTTAGGGTTAAGAAGTCAGCAGGTTTATAACAGTTATTCTGTTGTTATTAGAAAGCCAACTTGTGTTGAATCTTCAGGCAAATCTTAAAATTATTTTTTTCTTCTGTTTGCTTTATTTGTATTTGACCTTTAGTATACAGTGTGTGATAAACAAAAAAAAAAATGCAGTATTTTTTCTTAAAATGCCAATTTCAAGACCAACCTTCACTGAGATACATTTGGTAGAAATCTCCAAAATGACCTGGCTGGAGCAGGCCAACAAAGAGACAGGCAGACTTGACCTTAACAATCAGCAAATTTGGCCTCATGTGGGCAATTCCAGAATCGATCTACATTTGTGTGCCACACGTTTGGTGCAAATCAGAGAGAAAAACCTCAGTTTTGACTTTTGGCTTCAATGACTGACCTTTGGTAAAAGCTTCTTGCATGGGAACGTGTACACTCATTTATTGTTTCCTGTTACAGAGTGGGTCATATTTTTGTTCGTCACAAAACTTTCACCCCAGAGACGACGTACCAATGATGCACGGCAGCTGTTTATGGAACATTACTAGTTAAGATGTAGTTACTATTTAGTCAGCTATTTCTTTGAATGTATTTGATATCAGGTCCATAAATGATACACAGACATGGTACATCACGATTTGTGTACGTAACGCTCTATAGCATTCCAGTTGTAACAGAACCAGCTTGGAGCTATGCCATGAGTTAGAGTGTACTGTTGTTTGGTTCCCACGATACATCTTGGTTTGAACACTTCAAGCAGTAGCTAACAGTTCCAACAAATCTCTCTCAGTTGCTGTACATCACGATTTTCTGTGCACCACATTTCTGTGTATCTCATATTGGACCGGAAATACGGACATACTGTTGGAAGAGTACTACAACCCCTGGCAAAAATTATGGAATCACCGGCCTCGGAGGATGTTCATTCAGTTGTTTAATTTTGTAGAAAAAAAGCAGATGACAGATGACACAAAACTAAAGTCATTTCAAATGGCAACGTTCTGGTTTTAAGAAACACTATAAGTCAGGAAAAAAACAAAAATTGTGGCAGTCAGTAACGGTTACTTTTTTAGACTAAGCAGAGGGAAAAAATATGGACTCACTCAATTCTGAGGAAAAAATTATGGAATCATGAAAAACAAAAGAACGCTCCAACACATCACTAGTATTTTGTTGCACCACCTCTGGCTTTTATAACAGCTTGCAGTCTCTGAGGCATGGACTTAATGAGTGACAAACAGTACTCTTCATCAATCTGGCTCCAACATTCTCTGATTGCTGTTGCCAGATCAGCTTTGCAGGTTGGAGCCTTGTCATGGACCATTTTCTTCAACTTCCACCAAAGATTTTCAATTGGATTGAGATCCGGACTATTTGCAGGCCATGACATTGACCCTATGTGTCTTTTTGCAAGGAATGTTTTCACAGTTTTTGCTCTATGGCAAGATGCATTATCATCTTGAAAAATGATTTCATCATCCCCAAACATCCTTTCAATTGATGGGATAAGAAAAGTGTCCAAAATATCAACGTAAACTTGTGCATTTATTGATGATGTAATGACAGCCATCTCCCCAGTGCCTTTACCTGACATGCAGCCCCATATCATCAATGACTGTGGAAATTTACATGTTCTCTTCAGGCAGTCATCTTTATAAATCTCATTGGAACGGCACCAAACACAAGTTCCAGCATTATCACCTTGCCCAATGCAGATTCGAGATTCATCACTGAATATGACTTTCATCCAGTCATCCACAGTCCACGATTGCTTTTCCTTAGCACATTGTAACCTTGTTTATTCTGTTTAGGTGTTAATGATGGCTTTCGTTTAGCTTTTCTGTATGTAAATCCCATTTCCTTTAGGCGGTTTCTTACAGTTCGGTCACAGACGTTGACTCCAGTTTCCTCCCATTCGTTCCTCATTTGTTTTGTTGTGCATTTTCGATTTTTGAGACATATTGCTTTAAGTTTTCTGTCTTGACGCTTTGATGTCTTCCTTGGTCTACCTGTATGTTTGCCTTTAACAACCTTCCCATGTTGTTTGTATTTGGTCCAGAGTTTAGACACAGCTGACTGTGAACAACCAACATCTTTTGCAACATTGCATGATGATTTACCCTCTTTTAAGAGTTTGATAATCCTCTCCTTTGTTTCAATTGACATCTCTCGTGTTGGAGCCATGATTCATGTCATTCCACTTGGTGCAACAGCTCTCCAAGGTGTGATCACTCCTTTTTAGAGGCAGACTAACGAGCAGATCTGATATGACGCAGGTGTTAGTTTTGGGGATGAAAATTTACAGGGTGATTCCATAATTTATTCCTCAGAATTGAGTGATTCCATATTTTTTTCCCTCTGCTTGGTCTAAAAAGTAACCGTTACTGACTGCCACAATTTTTTTTTTCCTGATTTCTTATAGTGTTTCTTAAAGCCAGAAAGTTGCCATTTGAAATGACTTTAGCTTTGTGCCATGTCTGTGATCTGCTTTTTTTTCTACAAAATTAAACAACTGAATGAACATCCTCCGAGCCAGGGGTTGTAGATTTAAGGAAGTAGACTATTGAAAGTATGGTCCAAGAATTTTCAAAAATGCATTTTTTTTTTTTTTTTGCCCGTGACGAGGTGTTCTGAATGCTGATTCAGCTGTGTCTCGACACTGAGCAGGTATTAAGCTCTGAAACGTCCCAGGTTAATACTTTTTTTAATGAATGAATGAATTTATTTAGCACACACAGTCCAAAACAACAACAAAAAAAACTTACAACAAAGAAAGAAAATGGATTAACAATGCATCCGTGTGCCTGAAAGAGTATAGGCAGAAGCAAAGCTTTTTAAAGCCTACCCCTTTATCCAAAAATAAAATTATCTAGGGGGGGAGTAAAAAACCCAACTATTCCCACTCCCTTTTTCAACCACTTCAATCTCTTGAACTTCAAGGACACAATCCGAATGCTACCAAACAAATTCACATTTACAGTTTGGCAACACACAAAACTCAACCTTCTTCAGCAGATGCATATCTTGAAAACATCATGTCTTTATACTGATTTCTAAAGTGATTGACATTTTGACATCGTTTGAGTTCCTCCGTCAGGTTATTCCATATTCTAGGGCCACACATGGAGACACAGAAACCTTTCCTGGTCGTCCGAGCGCCAGCAATTTTAAAATGATACAAGCCCAGTAAATTATATTTTCCCTCTCTCTCAGTAAAAAATTGTTGAATTCTAAAGGGCACTTGTTAATTTTTCACTTTGTACATTAACTGAACAGTCTTGAACAAAATTATATTGTGAAGTTTTAATATTTGAGATTTAATGAACAATGGGTTGGTGTGGTCTCGATAACCTGCATTATGAATTGTCCTTAATGCTCTTTTTTGAAGAATAAATAATGGTTGTAATGAAGTTTTATAATTTTGCCCCAAACCTCAGCACAGTAAATTAGGTAGGGTGAAATCAATGAACAATACAAAGTATGTAGTACTCTGCAATAAAGAACATGCTTTGCTTTATTTAATACTGCAATACTCTTTGATACCTTGTTTTGAACATGTTGAATATGTTTTCCAATTAATTCTTTCATCAATAATGACATCTAAAAATGTATTCTCTTTGACACGTTCTATGTTTAGTTTTTAGTCACCCTCATGCAAATAGTCAGTTGTGTGTCCTTTTTGCTGGATAACAGCCTGTAGTCATTTGAACAAGTCCCAGACATGTTCCCTGAGGAATCCCAGCCCATTCTTCTTTGATGAATCTTTCAAGCCCCTCCAGATTTGGTGGTCTTTTGGTATGGACCTTGATCTTCAGTTCATCCGACAGATTGTCAGTGGGATCCAAGTCAGGGCTTTGTGCAGGCCGGTCAGTAACGGTCACTTTGGTCTTCTGGAGGTAGTTCGTCACTAGGAAGAACATGTTTTGGGTCGTCGTGTTGGAAGACAAAGCCAGGACCCATAGCAGTGTTGCTACTGACTGCCTTTTCTTTCAAAATCTTCACATATCCTTCTTTCTTCATGATTCCTTCCACCTTGAGGAGATTCCCAGTTCCAGACACAGTGAAGCATCTCCACAGCATAATACTCCCACCGCTGAGTTTCACTGTGGGGACGTGTTCTTTGGGTTATACATCTCTCTTCTTTCTCCAAATATAAGCGGACAAAGATTTTGAGTTTTATCTCATCAGACCAAAGGACAGGCTTTGGCATAGTCTTTCTCCAGGTTGTTCTTAGCATATTTCAGTCTGGCTTGAAAGTGTCTCTTCTGCAGAAGTGGAGTTTTTCTTGTTCTGCAACCTCTCAGTCCACTCCTGTCCAGGGTGAAAGTGATCATCTTCTTTGAGACTAAAATTCCTGACCTGGCCAAGTCATTGACTAGTATCTTGACAGTTCTTCTGGGGTCTTTAGACATGTCTCTCACTAGTTTTCTGTCCAGAGACTTTGAAATCTTTCGCTTCCTAAATCGGCCAGGCTTCTTCTGTACTGTGCGGCTCTCATTGAATTCCTTGATACTTCTCAATCCTGTTCTTGGAAATGCTGTGATAACTCCACCTCCTGCTGCTTTATGAGGAGCATTAACAGCTCAAACCCTAACTGATATTTTCATACTGTGTGTACGCTGGAAGATAACCCTCAGTTTTAACTTTATTTTACAAGCTTAGAGCATTACAAAGTTAAAGCGCATCATTACACAACAGTGGTTTGTGCTATGAAGGTAAATTCTTAAGCAGGCTAATAATTTTCATCCTGGTAGATTTTGGTTTTTCTGAAATCATTTTGTTTCTGTGTGCAAAGTGAAATAATCTAAGCATCCAGAATAAAACTAGGATGTTTCGAGTGGAAAATTCCTTTAAAAAGAACTTGGAAAAATTTTGAAGAAAACTTTAAATTTCATAGCGGGGCTAATAATTTTCTCCTCATCTGTAGAACCAATATTACACACACATTTATTTCAAATGATTATTCTTGTGAAATAAATTTTTCATGGTCCATGAGTTGCAGTTTTGCCTTCAGGCACCTACAGATATCTGCACAGGTAGCATGCAAACAGTGACTTACCCTCTCCTCCAGCCGGGCCACCTGCTGTCTGTAGAATGCATCCTGCTTCTGTAGATTTGCTTCTCTGGCCTGCAGCTGCTTTGCCTGAACACACACAAAAACAAGCAACACCATGTGAACCCACTAACGGGAGCAAAGACAAAAAAAATCCTTATGTGTTCAGTGGGGAATTGTCAAGTCTGACACCGTCACGAAAGACAGAATTATACATACGCATGAGGAAAGAGCATAATGAAACTCAGACAAGTGTGTGCATAGTGTGCACATGCAAAAATAATATTCTGTTTTACATCTGCCAATCTGTAAGACGCTGATGAGGATACTCGTAAATCTATAGCTCTGTTTTATGTGAGGCAGGCGAAAAACTGAAAAACTACGCTGATGATACTCAGTTGTACATGCCAATAACTGCTGGTAATCTTATACACATCAAGTCATTAGAGGATTACCTTGTGTAAGTGAACAGCTGGATATCCAGAAATTTCTTACTTTTAAATTCAGACAAGACAGAAATGATGGTCCTTGGTCCAGCGGGACCAAAACATCAGTCTGACCAACCTAAGCACATGTGGCATACATCACACTGACACAGGGAGGAACCTTATGGTGATTTTTGGTCCCATGTCATCTTTTGATCACGAGAACTGCTTTCTTCCACCTGCGAAATATAGCGACGTTTCATCCCATCCTGTCTATGGCTGATGCTGAGACTCTGATTCATGCGTTTATCTCTTCTAGACTGGATTACTGCAATGTTCTGTTCTCTGCTTTACAGCAGTTCAGCATTTGGGCTCTCCAATTGGTTCAAAATACTGCCAGAATTTTGACAAGAAACACGATGTTTGACCACATTACACCAACTTTGGCCTCCCTTCACTGGCTTCCTGTCTCTGTGAGGTCTGATTTGAAACTTATAAAATTATTCATAGACTAGCTCCACCCTACTTAGTTGACTTAATTATACCCTACGTACCGGCCTGGGCTCTGCGTTCTCAAGGTGCAGGACTACTTTGTGTCGTTAGGGTGAACAAAAAGTCTGCAGGCCACAGATCATGCACCTGTTCTGTGGAATGATGTCCCTGTGGAGATAAAACAGCCAGATTCTGTAGAGACCTTCAAGTCCAGACTTAAGATGCATGTATTCTCCCTCTTGTATGGCTAAAATACTGACATAGTATGGAACTATGCTTCCTATCCCTTAAACTCATATTTGCACCGGAACAAATCTATGCCTCACTTCCTCTAAATTCTGGGTCCGTTAGTGAAGCTAACGATCACCGGCTAGCTGCCGGCGATCACCTTAGTATTCTCTCTGCTTCCCTGTCGATTTACCTTAGGTGCAGTTATTTCTGCTTTTTCTCTCTGTCCGAGGCACTGAAGTGACCACGTGAGGTTGACGGCTGCGGAACACAGGGCGCTGGGCTGACCACGAGGTGCAATGGCTGAAGCTGACACAGTGGTCTGTGGACCACCTCGCTGAGGGGGACCTCTCCGAGCCACTGCAGTATGTTTTTGTAACGCAGTCTGAACACTGCTTTTACGAGAGCGAAGCTAACAAGATGATGGATGGATGCTGGCCCTGCACCCAAGGGAGCTGGACGTGTCTCACAACACCCTGCCTGTGGTGCCAATGACTGCGTGCTCACCTCAATAATGCATTTTGTTTTTGATGCCATTCTGCTTTTTTTTGCTTCCTTTTTCTTCAGCTTGGTAAAGACTTTCTAAAAACCTTGTAACTGTCATCAGAGAAAGTTTTTTCTTACCACTGTCACCTGTGTACTTGCTCTAGGGGTTTGGTAAGGTCACACCTTACTCACGTGAAGCGCTGTGAGGCAGTTTTTTTTTTTTTTGTGATTTGGCGTTGTATAAATAAAATAAATTCAAAACTGAATTGACGCAGTATTTCATTATCCCATCCAGTCTCCACCACACTGATAACCATCTGTGTTCAACTACTCAGCGCATTGCAGGGGGAGCCGTGTGCACGGTGCGCTGTGATGAAGAGCAGCGAGAAGTCCCACTGAGGGGCTGTCCCTGCATGACAAGAACGGGTAAAGCTTCAAAGTCAAGGGGATGCTCCAACACAACACACAAATCTGACAACACCTGAATACACCGCAGCTTTAGGGAACCTGAAAAGCAGCAAGCAGATAAACGGTACAGCAACACTACATCACAATCCTAAAAACACACAGGAATGTTGTTGGCATCTGCTGTGCTTCACACTAACCAACATTAAGGCTTCAGCACGTCACGTGAGGAGCTACTTGAATTGTCGAATCAAAGCCACAATCCCACCTATCGATAAAGAGGTCGGGGAAGGTTACCCAGTAAATCTTGTAACGTTGTAGCTCAGACGTTTTGAGAATGTTGCCAATCTGGAGTACTGATCGGCGTGGTTTGAGGTATCGTCTCCAGACATGGCTCGTTATTCAGTGCACACATAAAGACTGGGGGAAAAAAAAAAAAAAAAAAATCACCCACAACAATGAGACAACTGCCAAAGCGTGTATCTTTTCAATTCTAAAATCTGTGCCACTGTCCAACTACTTCTGGACCCGACTGCATAGTGTGAAGATGTCGTTCTGTGGGGACAATATATTTCTAACAGGTGTCGGACACTGAAACAGGCAAACACGTCGAGGTTCATCTGACCTGCTACAACGGTGCTTCAATGACGTTTGCTAGTTAGTTGCCATACAACTGTTATCTTTGTGTCACTTTGCAGCTCTCAGCACACCAAAAAAAAAAAAGCTAAAACTGACCAAGTTGGCAACTTTCTTGTCAAAATATCTAATTAGCCATCTTGTTTAGTGTGCACTAAATCCCATCGGCAGTGACGCAGAGTAAGTCCTTGACAGGAGAGACCACTTGAGAACGATGGAGACTGTGTGCATTTCCCCATGTCGAAGCGGTGTTGCGTCACGAAGGGTATCCAGTATAAAACTTGTGCCAAATCCCAGTGTAATTCTGTGTTCTATCTGCTGTGGCGACTGCGAGCACCCAACAGACAAACAACAACAGCAACGTGTGACAATCAGTTATCAAGTAGGATTTCTGTGAGCTATAATGATGTTTTCAGATAATACAGCTTAAAAATGTTGGTCTTGGGAACATGATATCTGAGACGAAATAAACTTTTCACCACAACAGTTGTATTTTTGCAGTCAAGTACTTTTGGGGTATTGTCGACTTAACATTGCTTGAACTGCATGACTGGTTCAAACTGAAAAGCAATAAGTGGTTCTAAACACGGCATCACTGCAGACTGAACGAGACCATAAAAAGTCGGTGTCTCGTCTTTTTCATTCTGATAAACCAACATTTCTTGAGAATGTGTTAAGTTTTGACTCACTGGGTGCAATGCTGAGAAATGTTGGTTTCTCAGAATGTAAAAGATTGAGGGCCTACCTTTTGAGGTCAGGATCAAAACTTCTCAATCGCCCCTCGTTTACACACAATAAGGACGTAATGATGCATTATCAATCGGTTAAAAATCAGTCTAAATGTGTGAAGATTCAAATTACACACACACACACACACACACACACACTGAGCTGAAGCCAATTTTAAGTTGGATATTCCACACAATCTCTCTGGAATATCCAACCTAAAAGCTGGGACTGGCTGGGACCCCATCACCCCTTGGTCAGATTAGAAAGTGACCATCTGGCCATTCATTTCAACCAGGGTGGGCGTTTTACATCAACCACACACAAGTGGTTTCTATGCCGTAGGCTAGGTGGGGGAAAGACAGGTAAGATGTGTTTTATTTTTTGTATAAATCTAATATGCGTGGCATTTTTTGTCTTAGATTTTGTAAAGGTAGTGAGGAATAAACACATAAGCAGATATCAGTATAGCAATTTTCCCCAAATATCTGTATGGCCCCCCACCAACAAAAAAGGCAGGAAAATTGCGTCATAAAACTGTGATATGTATCGAAGCATGAGTTGACTGCATCATTAAGTACTGAGACCACAACTACACAAGAGGAAGTAACGACTCCAACATGATTCCAGAAGTGCAACCAGGATTTCTGAGAAGGATCGGCTAGTTTGACGGGACCAGGACTAGCGCTGTGGGGCCTGTATTATAAAGGTGTAGCAGAGGAAAGATGGTATGATGGGCTGTAGATCAACAGAAGACAGCACTGGCGGGGGTGGGGGGTCCCAAAGACATTAGACTGAGACAGAGAGTAAAGACAAAGTAGAGAAAGACAAAACAGATGCATAACAGATATTAAAAACAGCTCAGACACTGATCTCAAATGCATACAGCAGGCAGAGCAGCTGCACCCGCAGAGATTCGTGTGCTGAAGTCGAGACGAACGGGGGTCATTAAAACACCAGAGGTTGTGACAGAAATGTGTACCCAGGGATTTTCTCTATTTTTTTTTTTTTTTTTTTACTGTGCCTATAGGCGTTTGTGCATGTGTTTCATTTCCATAGGAGCAGGTTGCCCATCCCCTTTAGACACACACACACACCCCAGGATTACTTCCGACTGATTAACCCCATTCAGAGGACTTTAAAGATAATCTAATCATAATAAAGGCCCAACAATGGGACAGACTTCACCACTGGCCGTCCGCCTTTTGTTCCCGTAATAAAGAGGCGGTCACGGATGGAGGAGGAGCGCTGGGATGAAGAGCTGGAAAACGGTGAAGGATGACGAGGAGAGGAGTCGAAAATGGAAGTGAAAGGGGAAAGGCAAAGACTTGAAGTGTCCCACCATGTGGCCTGTGTCTCCAGAACCTAACCCAAAAATTAGAGAGTGGAAATAAGGGCCAAAGTGAGGATAAGTTTCAAACCCTGAATCCTGGCTTTTTGGGGATATGAACTGTTAAACCACAACTAACTTCCAATACAGACCTGCATGCTCACTCCAAAATGACACCGCCACTCGCAATGTGGTCATCATGACGATCCAAACAGCTCTGTTTATACATGGAATTCCCAAATACAATGTATAAAACAACAAAAAAAAAATCCAAAGGTCTCCCCTGGCAGACGGAGCAGTATTTTTTCTTTCAAACACATCGTCTTAAAGTTTGCTTCCATTATGTAATGTTATTAAAACCCACCAACCAGTTTAGGAGAAGTTGTGCTTCCAAGGCCTATGGACAGATGGACAGACAGAGTGATTCATAGATACCCATCTTTTTTTTTTATTGTGATCTCAAAGGCGGAGGAACCATGTCTCTGGATCCTTGGGTTTTGAGACTGAGAGATACCTGGGAGGAGCTTATGGAGTCATGAGGTCACTGGACAGAAGTGCTGATATCTCTGAAGGAGAATGAAGGTCCAAGTCTGGTTGTGATACTTAACCAGTGACCTAAGGCAACAACTAGATGTCTTTGGTACTCTGTCACGAAGAGGATCCTTGGTTACCATTGGAACGATGTTGGGAGACTCAGATGAAGAGTATCACTTGGATTGCGAGGGTAAATTTCAACATTATGGCCAAGTGGTGTGTGTCTCTGGACGGGATCCAGCACATAAGACTCTACTGCCTAATGAAGGACAAGGGCACGCCCATGTTTCACCTGGCTCTGGCAGAAAGATTATTACTTTAAAGAGCAGGAGACTGACCCGTTATCTTCCCGAGTGGTTGCCATCCTGGACCCAAGGCAGTTCCACAGTTCAGTGGTAGCAACCACAGGTCGCACCAGTGCATGCTCCCTGAAATGTTTGCAAGGGGGATTAAAAATAAAAACACTTTTGCTGCTGTTCAAAGTCAATTTTACGCAGGTTTTTATGGAAGTGTAGGACTAGACGATGGCGCCAGGAAACCAGCTCACCACCAACAGCCAACTTTTACTTTCTCATTCCTGTAGCCATCTCCTCTTGTCTCGTTAACAGTGCAGTAACACAATAGCTGAGAATGACAGGCAGTTGAAAGTGAGACCGCGGCGGTCAGATTAAACGGATCGCTAAGGCGAATTGGACGCCTCTGTGAATGTCAATTGCCCAGCGGCTGAATAATTAAGAATAGGCATGTTTTTTAATTAGCCGTCTGCCGCAATTTCAGGTGGGAGTGATGGCGGAGCATAAGAAGTGTATTTTGCTGTGTCAGGCGCCCCCACCGCCCCCAACCCACCCACACCACACTGGTGTTGTCTCAGTGATTTGCTCCTTTCCACTCCATTTTTGTTCACACTTGCTTCATTTTAAGTGTTCCCCGACACACTCTTTGATTTTAAGACATGTCAAAGAAAAGGTAAGAAAAATAGCTCCTGCTAGCTGTTAGCCGGCTCACACCAGCTGCACGTGCTAGTTTGGGGGCAGTTACATGCTCAGAAGGTGCCAAGAAATGCTTCATCTGAACTCAGCACTTTCTTAAAAGTTAAAAGCGGCACTCGTGGGACTAACTAATTTAACTACTACTAATTTACCAACTACTTTTTGTCTCTACTGTGATGGATTTTGTGCGACAAATCAAGTGATAACAAAAATAAACATCTCCTTTCGTGATGATGAGAAGTCTGCTCCATTTTTTTTTTTTTGCCTGAATAGACGCTGCAGTGACGTCGAAAAGTTTAGGGATTTTCAACTTAAAAGAACTTCGAGTGGCCCACAAATCAAACAGCAGCTATGTTTTATTTAGAGTTGTTTTGGGGACTCAATGGCCTCTCGCATGATAAATTATGCAGTAAGGGATTTATTAATTAATTTGGCTGCACGCATAACAAGATTTTTATAGAGGCAGCAGATGAGGAAATATTTATGCATTTATGCATAACAATAATACTAGTTGTAATTGTTAAATATAGCTGTGTTGTGATTTGGCGCTATATAAATGAAAATAAATTGAAATTAAAATTAAATATAACGGTTGTGTCAGTGACATGATGTCTGAACTGTGCACTGGCGTGGTTATGGATTACGCCATATGCATACCACATCAAAGTCCAACTGAACTGTGCTACTGTGCCTGGGACCATAAGGAGCACTCACACTAGTTAATCATATTAGATTTTAGGGGTTAAACATGTCTGAGCAAGGTACAAATCACCAAGAATGAGTACTGAGGGGTTAAGGTGTTGGGCTTGAGTCCAGAAGATCATGGGTTCAAATCCCCGCCTGACTGGAAAATCACTAAGGGCCCTTGGGCAAGGCCTTTAATCCCCTATTGCTCCCGGTGTGTAGTGAGCGCCTTGTATGGCAGCACCCTGACATCGGGGTGAATGTGAGGCATAAATGTAAAGCGCTTTGAGCGTCTGATGCAGATGGAAAAGCGCTATATAAATGGAGTCCATTTACCATTTACTGTCTTCGGCGCCATGTCCACATAGCTTTTTTTTATTGTTTTTTGACAGAAAAGCACGAAGAGGGCAGCCTGAAATTCCTCATCCCAGCACTTGTCATGATATTTGATTCTATAACAACAATAAACAGAAAACAACTATATAATATGTTGTGATAAGAAGCTCTCACCCTCAGCAGGGACATAGCATCTGTCCAATCTGCTATCACAGATTTTTTTTTCTTATTGTCGCTACTGTGATATATTTTATCTGACACAGCAGTTGACTGTAGACAGAACTGGCAAAAGCAAACTTCTCATTCCGTGTGAGTTTTTTCCATCTGACTGGTTGCCTGGAAATCTACTGCAACGATGACATGGCACCCTTCTGAAAAGTAAAAAAAATGTGTTCTGAAGAAAACTAATCAGGATGCACATTATCAAGCATTTTGCCCGTTATCCAATCAGTTTAAGTTACATCAGAATATGACTAATCAACTTACTGAATAACACATTTTTCAATTCACACCCAAATGAGAAAGACGCCAAATGCTCATCAATGATACTAGATGAAAATAACGATAAAATCAAATGAGAGGCCGTGATCAGTCTTGGAACCAACAGCAGCTCATCCATAAAGCTGGTCTCTTTTGTCTTATTCCTACTGCCATCAGCACAGTTCTGATTCACCCGTCAAAACACAGCATCATAATCAATGCTCCGTCACACAGACCAAGTGAGTGCTGCAACACCATGGGTCAGAGCCGCTCGCCGGGGCCCATCTATCACAGACGTGCGCATCAGGACCCTGTGACAACTAATAGTGAAGGCGCAGGCCTCGGGTCTTCAGTTCTGTGACAAACAGCAAGGGGGTCATAGGCCAGCACAATGTGACCGTGCCCCGGTGTTAATTGGCACAACTGAGGTGTAGGTGGCTTGTGGGAGGCTACAGATGGATGAGGGGATGGGAGGGCAAGAACACGGGGTAGAGACAGTGAAAGCCAGGGAGCGATAGGTCAATGTGTGGATGGAATATGGACGATAAGACGGGTGGTTTTTGACAGTTTCATAGAGAACTGTCAAATCAAATCTGGAGTTCAAAGCACACTGTGAAGAAATGGTAAAACTAAACCTGATTCTCTCTAGTAAACTTAGATATACTCGAGCATTCGTTTTACACCCACATACCCTGTAACTGCCTGGAATAAAAATCACTGTACCTCTATCTTTAAGAGCTGTCACTGACAGATCAGATCTAAGTGATGGAGTGTAAAATGATATCACCCAACACAGACCTTGCGGGCAGGACTACACTTTACCATTAACGCCACGAATAAAACACCTAAGTAGGGGTTTCATCTCCACAGGAAACCATTTACTCCAGCTAGCTAATTAACAGTTTTACTGAGTGGCAATAACACTTAGGTTCAAGGCTAGCTATTAGTCTGCACAGGAGGCAAAAAGGTTACAGGCAATTTAATCCTGACAGAAATACTCTGGATTTCACATTCGTTAATAACAGTAATGGAGAAGCACAAAATCACATGAACATTCTAAAAATCCGGGGTTATTTTACTTTTTTTAAATGGCACATGCTCTCTTTCAAAATTATGTGAGCGCTATGCCACAGTTTAAATCCTACATAAACAACAAAAGAGAAAATAGACAGGAACTGATTCACCGTATCAAACTACAGATAAGCCCAAAGCTTCTGTATATTTTTAAATTTCATGTCTTAGGATGTTATTACCTGCCAATATGCACAGTGCCAGCATGAGGACAGGTATCATAAACTTAAAGACAGCGGCTGGGGGCAGAGTCTCAGATTTTTTTTTCTGAAATTCAGTTGTGGTGTTCATCAGGGACATGTTCTGGGTGCCATTCTGTTCAATACTTGTACAGACTTGGTCCTGGGTAGTGTAGCAAATAAGATACCTTTGTCTGCAAGGAAAGGTTTAGTGAGCTAGGCTATGAGGATGATGGTGCAATAAAAGCTGAGTGACGGGCTGGATGCTCGGGGTTGCCGACTGTCCTGGATAAAGACTAAGATCCAGGCATTCACCGACTTGTTGGACATTCGCAAGTGTATCTGTCTGTAGTTAAAGTGTATCTGTAGTGTTTCAATGACTAATCGTCATTCAGTATTTGGAGACTATTTCTAGTTATTTGTCTCTCTGTCATTGTGTCCTATCCTGAAGAAAAAAAAATTCCGTGCCTTATAAGTCCTCCTCAATATTTCTAACAGATTTCACGTTTGCCTTAACACGGATCTACACTTAATTGTAAGGGGAAATTGGTGGAAAACATTGTAATTCTATGTCTTTTCTTAGGATTTCGTCAGTCGGAGCAGCTCTTTGTACATGCAGGATTTGTGAATACGTTGCCAGATCTGTAGCGGAACGACAACTGACACCATGTCCACAGGAGACTTAGGAGCGTGAGAGCCAGACTTTACAGTGTTTGATTTCATCTTACTCAACATCTGATGACGTTCCCTCTGTAGCCTTGTTCATTTTCTGACTCACTGCGCATCGCCCCTTAGATTTTGTATGCAATCACTCAATTTAAATGTTTACTGAAAATAAAAAATAAACGCCCAAACACGTATCTTTGAGCAAGCTCACAAAATTACACACAACAAAAATATAAACGCAACACTTTTGGTTTTGCTCCCATTTTGTATGAGATGAACTCAAAGATCTAAAACTTTTTCCACATACACAATATCACCATTTCCCTCAAATATTGTTCACAAACCAGTCTAAATCTGTGATAGTGAGCACTTCTCCTTTGCTGAGATAATCCATCCCACCTCACAGGTGTGCCATATCAAGATGCTGATTAGACACCATGATTAGTGTACAGCTGTGCCTTAGACTGCCCATAATAAAAGGCCACTCTGAAAGGTGCAGTTTTATCACACAGCACAATGCCACAGATGTCGCAAGATTTGAGGGAGCGTGCAATTGGCATGCTGACAGCAGGAATGTCAACCAGAGCTGTTGCTCGTGTATTGAATGTTCATTTCTCTACCATAAGCTGTCTCCAAAGGCGTTTCAGAGAATTTGGCAGTACATCCAACCAGCCTCACAACCGCAGACCACGTGTAACGACACCAGCCCAGGACCTCCACATCCAGCATGTTCACCTCCAAGATCGTCTGAGACCAGCCACTCGGACAGCTGCTGAAACAATCGGTTTGCATAACCAAAGAATTTCTGCACAAACTGTCAGAAACCGTCTCAGGGAAGCTCATCTGCATGCTCGTCGTCCTCATCGGGGTCTCGACCTGACTCCAGTTCGTCGTCGTAACCGACTTGAGTGGGCAAATGCTCACATTCGCTGGCGTTTGGCACGTTGGAGAGGTGTTCTCTTCATGGATGAATCCCGGTTCACACTGTTCAGGGCAGATGGCAGACAGCGTGTGTGGCGTTGTGTGGGTGAGCGGTTTTGTGATGTCAATGTTGTGGATCGAGTGGCCCATGGTGGCAGTGGGGTTATGGTATGGGCAGGCGTCTGTTATGGACGAATAAACACAGGTGCATTTTATTGATTGTATTGATTGATTGATTGTACACAATTCTTGGAAGCTGAAAATGTCCCAGTTCTTGCATGGCCGGCATACTCACCGGACATGTCACCCATTGAGCATGTTTGGGATGCTCTGGACCAGCGTATACGACAGCGTGTACCAGTTCCTGCCAATATCCAGCAACTTCGCACAGCCATTGAAGAGGAGTGGACCAACATTCCACAGGCCACAATTGACAACCTGATCAACTCTATGCGAAGGAGATGTGTTGCACTGCATGAGGCAAATGGTGGTCACACCAGATACTGACTGGTATCCCCCCAATAAAACAAAACTGCACCTTTCAGAATGGCCTTTTATTGTGGACAGTCTAAGGCACACCTGTGCACTAATCATGGTGTCTAATCAGCATCTTGATATGGCACACCTGTGAGGTGGGATGGATTATCTCAGCAAAGGAGAAGTGCTCACTATCACAGATTTCGACTGGTTTGTGAACAATATTTGAGGGAAATGGTGATATTGTGTATGTGGAAAAAGTTTTAGATCTTTGAGTTCATCTCATACACAATGGGAGCAAAACCAAAAGTGTTGCATTTATATTTTTGTTGAGTGCATAACGTCTACTGTTCCATATTTGCTAGTTGCATGGATTACTCACCAACATTTGTTGGTGCTTGACAGGAAAAATTACTGTAATTCTGTACTTCTGTATGAACCTTCTGTGTCTTAAAACTCCAGAAAAGCCAAAAAGTCTAGATTTGAAATTTGGTATGAAGAATGTGTGGGCAAGGAGTTGTGTGTTAAAACAAGTGAATCAGATGAATATTTACAAAGAAATCTAAGATTTTGTCATATTTTCTAAGAAATCAAGAATAAAAAAAAAATTCAGAGACTCTGCCCCTGGTGGCCACAGTTAGAATCAAAACGCAACAAACGACAAGCTTGTTTGAAGTCTTATGGCCCAGTCACATGGCACTTAACGAAAGGTGACGAAGCCCTGACGAAACAAGAAATCTGGACTTTCGTTGACTGTCGTTGGCACTGTTTAACCTTCGCGCAGCTTCGTTCTGCAGCTGGCGCTTAGTCAAGATTTTTAAACTATTTAAAAATTTGAACGAAGGGCAACGAAAACCTCAATTCGTCTGTGTTTCGTTTTGCTGTCGTTCTTGACGTTTTTTAATCGTTTGTGTAGTTTCTGCAACGTTATTGTTTAATTTGACTTCGTTGGAGCAGCTGAACGTTTTCACACAGCGCAGAAGCAGGTTTGTGAGCGCTGAGGCTGCTGCTGCGTTCATGTACATCGGAAATTACAGGGCAAACTCAGCCTGCTTGCTTGGATTTTTTTATCTGTGGAGGGGGGGGCAGCTTCGATGGGCTCAGGCACATTACATAGGCCAAAATTAATCTTTTGTGTGGATATAATTAATTATTTTCCCACAAGCAACTGTTGAATTTGAAACAACGAAAAAGTTGTGTAATTTCCGATGGTACTTGAATGCAGCATCAGCGGCAGTAGGAGTTGCTCCGTGCGCTTAATATTTTGTATTAAATATAACAATATGAGTGTAGGAATGACAATCCAGTCCTTCTGTACATGTGGCAACAGGGAGATGAATCAAAATGATGATATAAAGATCTGTTCTGGAAAGCAGAATTCACGTTGTGGATCAGTGATCAGCTGGTGGAAATAACCGCACGAGTCAATGCGCGCATTCACACACACTGATTAATTTACTGCTCTGATATATTCAATCATCTTTACACTTATATTTATTCTCCCTTTTGACAGTTTTATGTTATAAATCAATATATATGGCTTAGAACATAATACAGTGATACAGCAGTGACCACGGCGCACTTTTTTTTTTTTTTTTTTTTTAATTGGAGCACGACGGAGCGCGTAGAGTGTCAACAGACAGTGTGGATTCTGATGATGATGGAGATGATCCCTCTTTTGTTCTGGACAAGGAACCAGAGCAGGTGGTCATGCACACAGATCTCCACAGATTCTGTTTGCAGTTTCTCCAGGACTCAGGCGCTATGAGCTCCATCCCAGCGCAGAGTGCTGGAGACACACACTACTCCAGCAGTGGCTCCAGGCACGTTTCGGTTTTGTTAAGTTCCTCTTTCGTCCCTTTTGCACTCTTGCTTCGCAGACTGTTCGGTGATAAAAGCTCTTTCGTCCACCTTTTCTCAACGAATTGTGACGTTTTTTACTTTTCCCCTTCGTTCAGGAATCATCGTGTGCCGTGTGACTGGGCCATTAGTAAAGTTATGTTGCATACCAGGTTTCATCTTCATACACGAATGCTTGGATAAGATACAGCATACAGAATATTTCCAATACTCAACCCCCCAGTGGCCAGAGTTGGAATCAAAAGGTGCTCAACATCAAATGGTAAACATACAGAGGGTAAAAAAAGTGTTGAACATGTCACCTATTTTCTCAGTAAATATATATCGATAGGTGTTATTGACATACATTTTCACCAGATGTTGGGAACAACTCAAGTAATCCACACATACAAAGAAATAAAATAAATAAGTACGAGGTCTGTTAGAAAAGTATCCGGCCTTTTATTTTTTTCAAAAACCTCATGGATTTGAATCACGTGTGCTTGCATGAGCCAACCTTGAACCTTCGTGCGCATGCTTGATTTTTTCACGCCTGTCGGATGCGTCATTTACTTGTAAGCAGCCTTTGTGTGAGGATGGGTGGAGTCTCTCATCATTTTTTCTTTGCAAGGAAATGGCGGAACGACTGGAGCAGCGCGACTGCATCAAATTTTGCCACAAACTGGGCAATAGCCAGGTGGAAACCATTCGGATTATTCAGATTTCGGTGACGATCCTCTGGGCATCACACAGATTAAGGAGAGGTACAACCGGTTTAAAGATGTCCGCACAACGGTGGAGAGCGTGCCGCGCTCCGATCGGCTTCAACACGCTGAAACGACTGGATCATTTCCAAAGTGAACACTGTGATGATGTGGGACCATTGTGTGATTATCGGAGAAATTGTGGAAGAGGTGGACATCAGCACTTTTTTGGCACATTCCACTGTGAAAGAAGATTTTGCCATGAAAAGAGTGGCGGCGAAATTTATCGGCACGAAGCTGATGGCGCAGCAACAGTGTCTCCGTGATGAAGCCTCACAGGATATGTTGTAACATGCCCAGCTCGTCAACCATTCGGAAGATTCAGACGGCTTTCGGTGGCTTTTCAGTCGTGTGACTATCCGAAAAATTGTGGATGAGCTGGACATGTCAGGGTATGTTTCATGGCAAAATCTTCTGTTGATGCCGATCGGAGCGCGGCGCGCCCTCCACCGTTGTGCGGACATCTTTAAACTGGTTGTACTGCTCCTTAATCTGTGTGATGCCCAGAGGATCGTCATTGAAAGGCATCTGAATAATCCGAATGGTTTCCACCTGGCTATTGCCCAGTTTGTGGCAAAATTTGATACAGTCGTGCTGCTCCAGTCGTTCCGCCATTTTCCTTGAAATGAAAATCCGCCGAGTGCACTGCACATGTCCTCACACAAAGGCTACTTACAAGCAAATGACGCAACCGACAGGCATGAAAAAAAATCAAGCATGCGCACGAAGGTTCAAGGTTTGCTCATGCAAGCACACGTGATTCAAATCCATCAGGTTTTTGAAAAAAATAAAAAGGTGGGATACTTTTCTAACAGACCTCATACATAAAGTTATGTGTAATATGAAATGACATTGTGTTAACCCCCAACACATGAATCAGCTGCAAATCGTGAATTATCCGCAAACAGTTAATTGCAAAACGTGAATACTGAAAAAAATATCTCCCGAAACATGGTCTCGCATAATGCAAATGTGGATCTCACAAAATGTGAATATCATTCATGATATGCAAATGTTTTTCAGTTTTTTAGTACTTTACGGATTTCAGTTTACAGATCAATTACTTCAGGAAATCTTGATCGCAAACTCAATCACCGCAAGGCGTCAAGCGCCCGGTCCCGCTGGGCGTGACCCGCTCATGGGGCAGTGACAGGTGGGGAGTTTGCTTGGGACGATACACCTGTCAAACAGTAAAGTAGGTGTCAAACTCAGGGATGACAGAAACCTCCCCCAGTGAGAAAGACATTCACAGATTCGAAGTTCATGGCTCAATACAAATCTTAAGAAAAAAGTATCAAAATAATCAACAGTAGTTTCTAACCTCAGGAAGGTAGACAACAAGCTTATTTTGAGCTATATGAGCCGTTGTCTGAGATGGAAAAATAACATTGATCTGAACAAGCAAGCAGCTGAGAAACGGAAGCGTAGGGACCGTCTACATAGTGTCAAAACAAAAAGAGACACCAGAAAAATATTTAAGAAATTCAATGGTATAAAGGTGTGGTGTCACCAATCCACGGTCGAGAAAACGGTTACATCTTCTACAAAATCCAGCTTTTTGGGGCATGAGCTAAAATTCTGTATTTAATTACTGATCGCATCTATTCGTACACAGTAAACACACAAAATACTTTAATCCGTATAACATATAGGACAAGCCATCATATTTGCACATCATATCGCTATCAATTAATACACTGGAATTCCAGTGTATTTGCCAAAAACGATTGTGACCGCACTCACAAACTCAAACCCTTGACAGGCACAGTACTTGATCAATTTTGAGACATTTCCACACAACTGGAAATTTTGGGAACACGCTCCATTCTTGCTCTTTTCCCACGTAAATAAAAGAAGCATAAAGAATCCTATTAGCACTGATGGAAAGAGACATCAAGGCCCCAGGCTGCAGACAAGAGTTCTAATCCCGGAGGATTTTTTTTTAGCACACTGAGTGTGTAGGATACAATGACCTGCTAGGTCACATGTCTGACCAGCCCAGGACAGGGACCAATGTGCACGGACAGGGACCAAGGGGCCACAGGCGTAGGTGGTGAGCGTAGGTGTGTGTGAATGTTAACTACAAACTGGTTAAGTGCGTATTAAAGTGAAGTGCCCTTGCGGAGCCTCTAACTCATTGACTGCAGTCACAGGTCAATAGAGGGCTTGATCCCAACCAGCTGCTCTTAAGAATGGCAGGACAGGACAGTCGTCCAACTGACATGTTTATACCGCTTTACCACTTCTCAGGTGTCTCAAGATCATAACATTATTTGTGTTGTATTTTCAATCATAATTACAACCACAATGATAAAAAATTAATGAAATAACCTCTAGCTAATTTTCAAATACCCTTTGCACCAAACTCTAGCAGCCGTGCACTCCCTTGATGTGTTGTGTTCCACAAAACACACAATTAAAACATTAAAGTGTGTAGGCTTTAGTAGTGTTTATCAGTAAAACCTGCGCCACAAATCGATGTGTTTTCATAACGTTGGAATGAGACCTTCATATCTACATGGGGGAGGGCCCCCTCATGGAAGTCGCCATGCTGCACTGCCATGTTGATACGATAGCCCAAAAGGGACAAACATAGTAAATCTTACACACTGGAAACTGTTGAAACCCAGCCTTAACCAGGGAGAGGGTCTGAGACACACTTTGTCCCCTGTTTACAATGGGGTAATCAGGTCTAAGCAGTTTCAGTCTTTTGTTCATGGTAATGAGTCATTCACGTCATCAGGGGAGTCGTCAGGAGAGCCGTCGGGAGAGAGGTCAGTCCCATCGTTAGGAGGGACAGCTACCCTGTCATTAGGAGGGTGCTAACTAGAGTACAATAATAATAATTAGAGCAATTCTTTAGTCACTAGGCAATAGCAGTCTGCCTCTCAGTAGGAGGGGTCTGGTTAGGTTTAATACTCCATCTTTTGTGGCTTCTGTTATTCTTCTCTACAAGACAGAAGTCAGACTACCAGAGCAAGAATTTTAGCTGAGGAAGCTTCTGCGATTTGAAGCGAAACGTCCTCGCGTCAAGTAACCCAGTCCAGTCGACGATTCAAGCTTCTATACACTGGAGCTTTAACATTAAAAAAAAAATACCGACCATTACAAATGATGGATTATTGATTAAAGATAGTCAATAACAAGAGTCTTGAGCGCCCAAACTCATAAGGTGTTGCAACAACTGCATTTTGGCTTTTAGGCAAGAATACAAGCAGAACAGCAATAAATAAGGGCTTTTCAGAAAAAAAACTAAATGGCAGAAATCCCAGAAAATACAAGTACTACTTCAAGCCCCCTCACTCTGTTGGAGACACTACTCCTCCACCGCTTATCTGCCAGTTCATTTGCAGAAGGATGAAAAAACATCTGCTTGCTCAGAGATTGATTAATTAGCTGATCGGGCACCCGTGGTGTAAACTGACTGATTTTTCATCTTGCACTTGGAGCTGCCTTTGTCAGGGGCCCTGGGGAGTGAACCTCTGGAGGTCCCCAGTCATCTGTCATGTCCAACACACAGGGGAAGACTGAGGAGAGATGAGGAGGTGCAGGTTCATTACCAAGACATGGAAGTCACGTACAGGGAGTTCTCCAAGCAAAGATGGGAAACAGGAGGTGCACCGTGAAAACAATGGTAACATGGAGACAAAGCTGAAGCAGAGGACAAAAGAAATGAAGTGCGTGAAAGAGGAATTAAAGTACAACATGAAGGAAGAAGACAACATGAAGATCTGGATGAAGAAGAAAGACTACTCAAAAACAAGAAAAAGGAAAATACTGTTCAAACACTTTCAATTAGGACTACAACAATCATGTGTCCTGTGTGTGATCATCATCATCAATCATGTGTGATCGCAAACTCTCCCAAAACCTTAGGTGGAGATGGACTAAGTCAAAAAACCTGGAATTGCACTTGAAGCTACAGTGTGTAGGATTTAGTGTCATCTTGTGGTGAGTTTGCAGATTGCATTTTGCCATCACCTTTGACAGTTTATCTTCACATTTTTGCTTTTGTGGGATTTACGATCCCTTGCCTTCTCAAATGATAAGCGACATTCATATGACCCTCCATTTAAAAAAGAAGAATGTTCTCAAACTTGTAGGCCTGCACTAGCAACCAGTACACAGCATATGTGGGAGCAAATACATACAGCAGTCTACAGTCATCTGTATTATAATAGCCAAGTGGCCTCTGTGTACATGCATGCTTATGACTTCAAACACACCAAAACCTGGGAGAGCTGATATTTTCCATTTGGTATGCTTATGTATTTTGAGTCAAGGATGAACGCAGCTAAAACGGGAAGTTGGTAAAGCAAACCTTTTTGAGAAATTAGTGATTTTAGCTAACCAGTAAACAATGAATGCTGTGCTGCAATGCACCATGGGAGTTTAGGGTTTGAGGTTTTAAATGTTATTTTGGATCATGTAAGTTTAATAGTGCTGTTAGTGTTATTGATTTGTTGTGTTTTTGTAGCTTAACTGGTTTCGTAATTTTAGTTAAGTGTTACGTTGCTGTTGTCTGGGTGTCTTTCTTCACTCTTCTACTTCTTGCACAGTCACTCAGTTTTTGAGAACTGTCTACTCCATGCAGATTTACCATAGAGTGCCATATTGTTTGTATTTCTTTGTAATTGATGTAAATAAAGTCCGAAACATATTCAGTGGCAGCTTTACCATCAGAGAGCCTCGTCCACAACTACCACAGAAGACTCCAAGCTGTCACTGATGTTAAAGGGGGCAATACACAGTATTAAACAACAGGGGTATGTAAACTTTTAATCAGGTTCATTTGGGTAGTTCTCTTGTCATTTTGATTTAAAAAAGGGAAAACACAGTTGTTTGACAATAAATAGCTTTACCCAACCACTAACCAGGAGTGAAAAAAAAGTTTTTGGGTTGTCATTCATATTCTCTTAAAAATGGCCAAAAAAAGCAAGAATTCTGCCAGGGTATGTAAACTTTTGAGCACAACTGTACATAAACATACCAAATGTCAGCTCTCAGCAGTTTGTCCATGATCAAAGCCACACACACACACACACACACACACACACACACACACACGCACAGCTTTTTTTTTTTTTTTGTATTTTCTGCATTCTGCCGCAAACAGGTGCTTTTATTTTTACACACCCATAAACAGAGATGGTGGCAAAAGAAGGGCCGAGTTTTCCAAGCAGCTCTTACATTGCAGTGTTCAGCGCCGAGTCCTCCAGACCAGGCACACCACTTGGCAAAAAGTTTTCTGGAGCATAGGACGGCCAAGGACAAGCTCAGAGCAACTTTATGTACCTCTGGTTGAACTTGGTATATATTCTGTCCGCAGCGCTTGATATCTAGGAGTAATTCTTTCTGTGCTAAGTGTGAATATGGGATGCTGAGACAGGTCAAGCCTCCACCTTGCCTGCCTGGAGCTGAGCATGAGGTGGCTGACGTGGTAGGGTGTCTGGCAAAGCTCACAAGAATTCTGAACATGTTCAAAACCTTTACAGACTCGTGTTGCTCTATGCCGAGCAGCATACTGACCTCCCTGCAGGACACACGAACTGTGCCAAAGTGCTGCTCAGGAAAACTCGGCCAATTGTGAGACTTGCTTTAAAGCACAAAAAAGGAGGGAAAAAAAAAAAGCCTTTTTTTTTTAGAACCCAGGTCTTTGTGCGTGTGTGTGTGTGTGTGTGTGGGGGGGGGGGGGGGACGACTAACATTTCCAAAAAAAATTAATGATCACATTCAATCAACACTGAATGACCAGAGTGTGAGGAGACGCATATTGCCTTTGGACAACAGATACCCCTGGGGAACGGAAAGAAAGCTGCAGAAAGAAACCGAGAAGAAACAACCTCCAGGAGAAAAGGTGAAATGAATGCAGAGTGAAAGACAATAGGATAAGATGTGGAGAGATGAAGGAACAGCTTGAGGATGTGTTGCTGACTCGGACCAAACAGCTGACTTCTTGACCCATTCCGTGTGCATGTTCTTTGCAGGTAGTGAATTCCTGCACCGAAATCCGGCTGCATATTACAACCCCTGGCAAAAATTATGGAATCACCGGCCTCAGAAGATGTTCATTCAGTTGTTTAATTTTGTAGAAAAAAAGCAGATCACAGACATGACACAAAACTAAAGTCATTTCAAATGGCAACTTTCTGGCTTTAAGAAACACTATAAGAAATCAAGAAAAAAAGATTGTGGCAGCCAGTAACGGTTACTTTTTTAGACCAAGCAGAGGAAAAAAATATGGAACACTCAATTCTGAGGAAAAAATTATGGAATCACCCTGTAAATTTTCATCCCCCAAATTAACACCTGCATCAAATCAGATCTGCTCATTGACATTGACCCTGTGCCATGACATTGACCCTATGTGTCTTTTTGCAAGGAATGTTTTTGCAGTTTTTGCTCTATGGCAAGATGCATTATCATCTTGAAAAATGATTTCATCATCCCCAAACATCCTTTCAATTGTCCAAAATATCAACGTAAACTTGTGCATTTATTGATGATGTAATGACAGCCATCTCCCCAGTGCCTTTACCTGACATGCAGCCCCATATCATCAATGACTGTGGAAATGTACATGTTCTCTTCAGGCAGTCATCTTTATAAATCTCATTGGAACGGCACCAAACAAAAGTTCCAGCATCATCACCTTGCCCAATGCAGATTTGAGATTCATCACTGAATATGACTTTCATCCAGTCATCCACAGTCCACAATTGCTTTTCCTTAGCCCATTGTAACCTTGTTTTTTTCTGTTTAGGTGTTAATGATGTCTTTCGTTTAGCTTTTCTGTATGTAAATCCCATTTCCTTTAGGCGGTTTCTTACAGTTCGGTCACAGACGTTGACTCCAGTTTCCTCCCATTCGTTCCTCATTTGTTTTGTTGTACATTTTTTGATTTTTGAGACATATTGCTTTAAGTTTTCTGTCTTGATGCTTTGATGTCTTCCTTGGTCTACCAGTATGTTTGCCTTTAACAACCTTCCCATGTTGTTTGTATTTGGTCCAGAGTTTAGACACAGCTGACTGTGAACAACCAACATCTTTTGCAACATTGCGTGATGATTTACTCTCTTTTAAGAGTTTGATAATCCTCTCCTTTGTTTCAATTGACATCTCTCGTGTTGGAGCCATGATTCATGTCAGTCCACTTGGTGCAACAGCTCTCCAAGGTGTGTTCACTCCTTTTTAGATGCAGACTAACGAGCAGATCTGATATGATGCAGGTGTTAGTTTTGGGGATGAAAATTTACAGGGTGATTCCATAATTTTTTCCTCAGAATTGAGTGATTCCATATTTTTTTCCTCTGCTTGGTCTAAAAAAGTAACCGTTACTGACTGCCACAATCTTTTTTTCTTGATTTCTTATAGTGTTTCTTAAAGCCAGAAAGTTGCCATTTGAAATTACTTTAGTTTTGTGTCATGTCTGTGATCTGCTTTTTTTCTACAAAATTAAACAACTGAATGAACATCCTCCGAGGCCGGTGATTCCATAATTTTTGCCAGGGGTTGTAAATAACATACAGTATGTTTAAAACTCTGATTCCTTGCACACTCTTGGCTGTGCACATGCTGGACATTTCTTTAATATTTATTTCATTCATTTAAAAGAAAAACAGAAAAGCAAAAAAACAAAAGCACCACAATACCAGAATGAAAAGGAGCAGAAAGAAGAACAAGTCTTATGATTTCTGCCCCTTTTAACAATACAATCTTTCAATATACAGCAACATAGTCAACATTATTTAACAGATTGCATTTCTTTAACTTGTCACATACCACTGACCCATTTCATAATTATGACCATTAATTAATAGATTACATCACTGACAGGTTACATTTAAACTTAAGACACTCCAAACATTAACAGTTTACTTTTTTTTTTTTTTTACTTTCTTGCAGCCCACTGACTTACTTCATAGTTTCATACTTACTTAATACATCTAATTTAATATGTTTTTTAAATAATTTAAGCGACCTTAATTCTTTAATTTCTTTATTAAGATTGTTCCATAATTTGACACCATTTACTGCAATACTCCTTTCCTTTACTTTGGTTCTAAATCTTGGTTTTTTAAAGACTTCTATTCCTTTCAATTTATAACTACTTACTCTTTTTTCAAACATATTTTGAATGTTTGTTGGTAAAGTATTTTTATTAACTTGGTACATCGTTTGTAATATTTTCAAATCAACTAAATCATGAAATTTAAGTACCCTATACTTAATAAACAATGGATTAGATGAATCTCTAAAACCACTGTTACTAATCACTTTTAAAGCTCTTTTCTGCAAAATAAATAAAGGTTGTATATAGGTTGTATATGTTGATCCCCAGATTTCTACACAGTAAGTTAAATATGGGACAATCAATGAATTGTACAATGTTAATAAACCATAACTATTTAATGAATATTTTACTTTATGCAAAACAGCAATGGCTTTCGCTATTTTTCCTTTTATGTAATTTATGTGTGACTTCCATGTAAGATCTTCATCAATCATGACTCCTAAAAATTTCATTTCTTTTACCCTTTGTATATCCATTCCATCTATTTGTAATGACACATTATTTTCTTTCGCTCTATCATTAAACAATATGAAATTTGTCTTATTAATATTTAGTGACAATCTGTTTATATCAAACCAATGTTTAACTTTTTCCAACTCTGTATTTATCACTTGTGCTACTTCCTGTATATCTGATCCAGAGTAAAACAGCGTTGTATCATCAGCAAATAAAATGCTGCCAAGCACATTGGATACATTCACAAAATCATTGATATACAAAATAAACAGTTTGGGTCCAAGTACCGATCCTTGTGGTACTCCATAAATAATGTTACACAATTCTGATTTGGTATTATTTATCTGAACAAACTGTTTTCTATTTTCTAAGTAGCTTTTTACCCACTGATGTGCAACACCTCTTATTCCATATTGTTGTAACTTGTGGAGCAATCTTGAGTGGTCTATAACATCAAAAGCCTTTTTCAGGTCAATAAAAATACTTACAAAATAATCCTTATTATCTATTGTTGTTGATATTTTCTCTATTAGTTCCATAATTGCCATAGCTGTCGAATGTTTTGTTCTGAATCCATACTGAGCATTATTTAAAATATGATGTTTCTCAATAAATTTATCCAATCTTGTTACAAAAACTTTTTCCATAATTTTAGAAAACTGTGGAAGCAATGATACTGGCCTGTAATTAGAAAAATTATGTTTGTCTCCATTTTTATATAATGGGACTACCTTAGCAATTTTCATTTCATCTGGAAAAACCCCAGTTGACAGAGACAGATTACAAATATAAGTAAATGGTTCAACAATTTCTATTATACTTTTTACAGTCATCATGTCTAAATCTTCATGGTCAGTTAATCTTTTGCTTACACAGTTTTTTACAATATTTCTTATTTCATCTATTTCCACATTGTCCAGGAAAATACTATTGACCGTATTTACCAATGTACATAATTTATCTTCTATTATTGGTTTATTTCCCACCAGACTTGACCCTACATTTGAAAAATAATCATTAAACCCATTTGCAACTTCTTTTATATCATATATCTCTTTATTTTCCTTAACAAAGTAATTTGGAATAGTTTCTTTCGTTCCATCACTATCAATCACACTTTTTATAATTCCCCATGTTACCCTCATATTATCTTTACTCTTATTTAGTTTTTCACTGTAATAATCTTTTTTTTGTTTCCTAATTATTGTTAATAGTTTATTTTTATATTTTTTGTATTTATGTTCTGATTCCTTTGTTTGCAATTTTAAAAAGCACCTGTATAAATAGTTTTTCTTTGCACAAGCATTTTTTATTCCCTTTGTCAGCCATGGTTTATTTACTCTTTTCTTACTAATTTCAATTAATTTACAATTTTTATTGTATGATTTCATCAATATTTTCATAAATGAGTTATATGCTACATTAACATCACTGACATAAACCTCTTCCCAGTTTTGATTTTTAAGGTCATATTTTAATGCCTCTAAGGCTTTTACTGACTTATCTCTTTTAAAGTTTATATCAGTTTTTTTGTTGTACCTATTTTTATATTTAAATATTGAAAAAATTGGTAAATGGTCGCTGATATCTGTCATGAAGATCCCATTCTTGATAATTTCATCTGTTCTGTTTGTAAATATATTATCAATTACCGTTGCACTTTGCGATGTAATTCTGGTTGGTTTTGTTATCAAGGGGAATAACCCCAAACTATACATTGTATTCACAAAATCACTTGATCTTTGGCAGCTGGAGCTTTCTATGTTAATATTAAAGTCCCCACACATAAGCGTTTTGTTTTTAATTTGATGGAATAATTCAATTATTTTATCTGTAAATTTCACAACACAAGAATCTGGTGCTCTGTATACACAACTAACTAAAATATTCTTAGATGTTTCATGTACAAGTTCCACTGTTACAATTTCTATGACATCATTCATAATTGTCATTTCTTCAACAATTGTACACATCAGATCTGTTTTTGTATACAGAGCAATACCACCGCCTTTTTTATATCTTCTGTTTACAAAATACAGCTCATATCCCTCCATTTGAACTTCATCCATGAGATCATCTTTAAGCCAAGATTCAGTGATTGCAACAATACTAAATCTATTTTTAAACTGATTTAAATAATCTTTTATTTGTGACATTTTACAATACAAGCTTCGACTGTTTATATGTATGAGTGACAGGGTATCTTCTGCAATTTTTTCACTATTCAGCTGTTCTACTGTATAATACTCACAACCAATCGTTTTTAAGTCAAATATACTTTCATCAATATTAGTGTCTATGTCATATATTTTATCCTCTGTTTCCATGTTTGATCTGATTTTTTGTTGGTCCAATTACCAACAGAGGTTATATTTGATTGTCTATTCAGGTCTGTATTTCGTAAGGTCCTCCATGTTTTTGATTTGTATACCGTTTGTTCCTTCTTTCACTCTAATCCACACCCTACAATTCCACACCCATGCAGCAACAATATGTTTCTGTTTTCTTAGTAGTCTTGCTTCCCTAGCAATATCTGCATTTTTTTTTGTTAGATGCTCATTTATATAGACACTCGTTCCTTTCAAATTCTTTGCCTGTCTTAATAACTCATTTTTATATTTTCTGCTTGTAAATCGTATAACAATGTTAGATAGTTTATTTTTTCTATCTTTAGTTGGAATAGTATAACAGTCTGATATTGTGTCTTGATGGATGACAACACCTTTTTGATATAAAAAGTTTGTAACTTGTTGTTCCAATGATTGTCTTTCTTCAGGTGGTGCATCCTCCCCACTGGCTCCACCAGAATCCACCACCCTTGCATATGTCCGATGCCTTGTTTCTAGTCCAGATATTATAACGTCATCTTTTCTAGTAAATTGTTCAAGTTCATCTACACGTTGCTCAAGTTTCTTAATGATCTTGTCCTTCTCTTTAACCAGATTTTGGAGTTCTTTAATTTCCACCATCAGTTTGTCTAGATTAGACATGTCTTTTGATATATGGTTTAATGAGGTCTTTATCTCCTCTATATCTTCCTCGAGTTTATCTGTTTTCCTGGGTGGTGCCATGCCGACTGTCGTGGCTCAGTATGGCCACTATTGATTACAAAAACAATTCTCACCAGTAGCCTCCACCACCACAGGTCCGGTAGCCGCACCCCAACCCTCCCCGTTGCTAACCTCGTTCACAGCCGCCCCAGCCACGGTCGTAGCCGCCGCCAGCCCTGGATGTAGCCGCTGCTAGCCGCGGATGTAGCCGACGCCTCGGGCCTGGATGTATCGCCGCCACCGCTGCCTCGGGCCTGAATGAACCGCCTCCACCGATGCCTCCGCTGCTAGCCTCGGACGTAGCCGCTGTTAACCTCGGATGTAGCCGACGCCTCGGGCCTGGATGTATCGCCGCCACCGATGCCTCGGCCTGGATGAACCGCCTCCACCGATGCCTCCGCCGCCAGCCTCGGATGTAGCCGCTGCTAGCCTCGGACGTAGCCGCTGTTAACCTCGGATGTAGCCGACGCCTCGGGCCTGGATGTATCGCCGCCACCGATGCCTCGGCCTGGATGAACCGCCTCCACCGATGCCTCCGCCGCCAGCCACGGATGTAGCCGCTGCTAGCCTCGGATGTAGCCGCTGCTAGCCTCGGACGTAGCCGCTGCTAGCCTCAGATCTAGCTGACGCCTCGGGCCCCCAGAGCAAGCACATTCAAATCAAATCAAATCAATTTCATTTATATAGCACCAAATCACAACAATCAGTTGCCCCAAGGCGCTTCATATTGCAAGGCAAAGCCACACAATAATTACAGAAAAACCCCAACTATCAAAACGACCCCCTGTGAACAAGCACTTGGCGACAGTGGGAAGGAAAAACTCCCTTTTAACAGGAAGAAACCTCCAGTAAATGTATCGGGATGCATGTGCACTCATGCTGTGCATTAATGCATATTAATTCCAGGAGCAGCGGGGAGTCCTTTCAGGCCGGATGGAGCAAGGACGTGTCACCGGTCGCCTTCAGTTTTTGTCCATATCACCCAAGTCAGCTGGGTCACCTTCAAACATGTTGCCATTTCAGCATAATATAAGCCATTTTCTGCTGTCCGACACGCCTTTCTTCCCCACAGTGAGCTGACAGACACTGAAATGTACAGTGCATCTGGAAAGTATTCACAGTGCTTCACTTTTTCCACATTTTGTTATTCCAAAATGAAGTAAATTCATTTTCCCCCCTCAAAACAACACAACACCCCATAATGACAACATGAAAAATGTTTTCTTTGAAATTTTTGAAAATTTGCTTTAAAGAAACAACTAAGAAATCCCATGTACCTAAGTATTCACACCCTTTACTCAATACTTTGTTGATGCACCTTTGGCAGCAATCACAGCCTCAAGTCTTCTTGAATATAATGCCACAACCTTGGCGCACCTATCTTTGGTCCATTCATCTTTGCAGCACCTCTCAAGCTCCATCAGGCTGGATGGGGAGCGTCTGTGCACAGACATTTTCAGATCTTTTCAGAGGGGAAAAAAAAAAAAAGAATTTAATCCATTTTGGAATAAGGGTGTAACATAAAATGTGGAAAAAGTGAAGCACTGTGAATCCTTTCCAGATGCACAGCACTCTGCTGGACAGGACAAAAATAAACAAAAAACAACAACAAAAACACACTTTTTTCCTTGTGTATCCTCAATACATTCAACTTTCACAGCCACTGATCCTTTCAAAAGTTTTATTGTAGAAACAATGCATGTGACAGATTCAGGACATGAGTTCTTTGTGATTCGGTCATGCCGTAACATGTGGCTCTGTGTGGATTTGACATTTGATCAATTGTGTCCCAAATGGAACCACTTTATCCTTGACTGACACACAATCCTTCCACCCTGTTTAATCCATAGTGGCCTCAGAGAGAACGTGCTTCACTTAAACACGTATGACGTCCAGTCTGATCTTTCAAGGTCAGATGGTTCAAGGTTTGTGTTGCTTAATAAATGATGTAAATTAATTCCAACATACATTCAGTAGCTTTGGGAATGTGCATGTAGCCATCCCCTGACTTGTCTTCTGTGATCACTTGTATTCAGGAAATAAATAACAGGAAATTGTCCAGTGACTTATGACCTCAGAAAACAGAAGGACATTGTATTCAATGTGTTTAATTTCTTAAATGCTCCATGTAGTATTTTTTAACCCTTCAGAACAGCTGAAATTCTCCATCAAACAGGTAGAAATCACAAAAATTATTTGCCCAAATATTCATGGACCTGACTGTGTGTGTCCGGAATGTAAGTTGTTTTTTTTTTCTTAAGTGATTTTTTTTCCACTTTGTTTTGAGAATGAATACCTCTATTTACTGCCCCGTCATTTTATTTTTTTCATTCCCCCACTGGTTTGTGTATCTTTGACAGATTTTCTCCTCATCTACAGCCATCTTGATACTCATCCCAATATCTACTACTTCTTACATTTATCTACTTAATGTTCAATAAGTGTCTCTGCTGATGTTTTATGTCCATAAAACCCACGCACCCATACAACTCCACTGTCAGAACTAAGAAGGAAAGCACAGGACAAGCTCAGAAGAACATTCCACCACAGGACATTTGTACCGAGCCATGCACACTGTACCTCACTGACGTTTACTTCGAACATGTACTTCAAGACTGATTGTTTCAATCATAGGTTCAGAAAGCAGAAAAGGAGGGCATTCAGAGAACAACTGCCCACTCTGATCCATGCCCTGATTTTATTTGTTTTGTTTTTTTTTTGTTTTTTTTAAACATTGTACTTTGTGACACTACAAAGTTTTTAGTGATAACATGCAAAGACCTCCCAGACAGCCAGGATGATCCCAGAGCCAGAAAAAAGTGGAGAAATCTGGACATAGAGTTCATGATGTGTTATGAAATGAAATGTATCAACCCTGCACACCACAATATAAATGTATAAGTAAATATACATGTCGCTCATGGTGTTTTTGACTACGTATAACCTCATCATATGACTTCTGTGTGACATCGTTATGAAGCCATTCATACCAATCAATCACAGATTCTGTGTGACATCGTTATGAAGCCATTCATACCAATCAATCACAGATATTTTGACGATGAAGATATGCTTTTAGATCATCCATCTAGGCGTTTTGTTTGTTGACATATACACACAAATAAAATCATTTTTCAGATCATGTTTTCTTGACCTTTGACAAAAGCACTCCCAAATATAATCACCTCTAGATATCTATCAAACAGGGCTGTGGAATGAAAACTGTGAAATCTGAGGAAAATTTGTGGGGGGTGCATCCCCCCTGGAGCAGGGGCCTAGGGGGGATGCGTTTGTAGGCTATCTAATGATACATTTTCAGAATCTCCTGTAAGAAAAAAAATCTCAAAAGAAGTGCATATTTAAATGATCTAGTTTCAACCTTTCATTTGAACCGTCAATGATCATGTTGAAATAAGGGAATATGACGTGGAAGTCGGAACTTGAATAATTTTCCTTTTAATTGTAAACCAAATTATGCATTAACTCAGCACAATTAAACTACATGAAATTCATGAAGACTGAAAAGACTGTTAGCATTTCAAAAACCACAGCTAAAGCTTGTAGAATATTTTGAAAATCATAGGAAAATATCAATAACGTACTTTATAGAAAAAAGTCACATGTTCTTGTGTAAATTCCTGTAAATCCATCCAAAGCCACAATGTCTTTTTTCCAATGAAAAAGTGTAGATTAATAAAAAAAAAAAAAGTCATATAATCTTGTCTGAAAATCCTGTTTGAACAGCACAATGTTTATTTTCCAGGCAGAAAAAAATTCTTACCATGTTTCCTGATGGCACAAGATGCAGTTCGCTTTTTACAGTTTCTTTTGTTTTCAGATGTGTTCATGAATTCAAGCCAGCGCCAATTCCACAGTTTCTTGTCCTTATTGAACTTTTTCACACAGTCTTTCTCGCCACATTCCCTCTGTCCGACGTCGCTCTGTGACACAGACATGCCGCAAAATTCTTCTTTTAAAAACTTGATGGCTCTAAAGCTTTGCAATGTCCACGTTACTTTTAGCTTAAGAACAGCACCTTGGAGCAGCCACACAGCATCGCCACAGCAACCGACCAGTCCCGCTTTACGACAACTGTCGTAACAGCCACGGTTAGAGTGAGGCATTTTTCTCTGTGGAGTTCCGCGGATGCATGGACACTGATTTGTATCTGTTTTACAGATCAGTCCCTGGATTTATAAAACTTGCACAATGTCGTAAAAAAGAACACTTTGCGAAAGGCATTTTAAAAACTCAGTGATGATCACATTTACAGAGTACAATCTCAATTTTTCAATTTATTTTCATTTATATAGCACCAAATCACAACAAAGGTGCCTCAAGGCGCTTCACAAGGTCTAACCTTACTAATCCCCAAAGCAAGCACACAGGCGACAGTGGTAAGGAAAAACTTCCTCCGAGGAAGAAACCTCAAGCAGACCAGACTCAAAGGGGTGACCCTCTGCTTGGTCCATGCTACAGACATAAATTACAAAACAATTTACAAAACGAATATACAGGAAATGTTGCCGGTGCACAGGACAGGAGGGTTTCTGGAACACATACCACACCCATCTCTGAATGAAGCTGCACTTCAAACAGAGAGAAAAGAAAAAAAAAAAAACAGAATCAGGCATCAGAAAGACAACAAATACAGTATAATTTGTCAGCATTAAGAAACAAGAAAAACAGAAAAAATACTAAGGTGATCGCAGGCCACTAGCCCTAAACTTCACTAACAGACCCAGAGTTTAGATAAAGTTGAGGCCGCAACATGCTCTGTTTCCAAAAAGAATGAATTAAAAGAGTAAAAAGCAGAGTAACATACTATGTCCATATGCTAGCCATACGAAAGGGAAAATAAGTGCATCTTAAGTCTGGACTTGAAAGACTCTACAGAATCTGACTGTTTTATTGATGCAGGGAGATCATTCCACAGAACAGGGGCACAATAAGGGAAAGCTCTATGACCTGCAGACTTTTTAATTCACCCTAGAGACACAAAGTAGTCCTGCACCCTGAGAACGCAGAGCCCGGGCCGGTACATAGGGTTTAATTAGGTCAGCTTGGTAGGGAGGTGACAGTCCGTGAACAATTTTATAAGTTAGTAGCAGAACCTTAAAATCTGATCTCACTGGGACAAGAAGCCAATAAAGAGATGCCAAAATGGGTGTAATGTATACAACACTAACACCACCCCCTCCCCATGATGAAATTTGCGGAATTCCTCGGATCCGCAAAGTTTTCACAGCCCTGAGTAATATTCCCATCAAGATGAAAAGGAATTCCATCCAGTGGCTTTTGAGTCATCTTTACGCAGGCTGCCATCATTGCCCTCCTGGCACATGACTCAATTTTGGTCTGATACTGTCAGGAGAGAACAGATTTAGAACTATGGGTGTGGTCGGATGAGATGGGACAGTTTAATACAGTTTTATACTGTGTGCATCCATTATTTTAATCAACTGTGTAGAAAACAATCTGTGGTTTGGGACCTATGCATCTTTGCTCAGACTGACCTGGTGCAGGCAGGACCAGAGAGCACAACCTGACATCCACTTTTCACACCGAGCCCTGAAAAAGTTAATCAGAGATTTCAAGAAGAGTTCTCCTGCCTGGAGACACCACAGGGCTGTGCAGCGGCTGTGATGAGCGATCCCGAGTCCAGCATAAGCTGGAGTGAGGAAGGGACACCGAGCAAGCTCAGACTCCTAAGAAATAATTACTTTTACTAAAATTTGTTAAGTCTGTTGTCACAATCACTCCAGCCAAATCACTGGTGTTACTGAAACCCAAATATTTTTTCAACATTTTGGTATCAAGCAACAGCAGCCACAACAAGGCTCCACAGCAAACCTGACAGGCATGTCTACCTTCAATCTTACAGGATTCCAACATGGTCCAAAAGAGGAGGTTCACTGGTGCTCACCTGCATTAAATCCCAAAATTACTGCACTGGATGTGCAGTAGCTTTTACAGAGTTCAGAACCCAATCACTCATCAATCACTGACTGAGCAAATGATGCAATTAATGCTATGCTTGACTGCTAAACCGGAGACAATAAAATTCACCTTTTAAAAGGAATGTTATGGTCAGTGCATATAAATAGAGTGCAAATTACATACTTTTGCCACATTTTCCTTTTCCCTGACATTTTTGGATCAAATGAGTGCTAATATATACATAAGCACATGTACCGCCTGTTGAGATTAAAATGGTAAATAGATTGTACAGGCTCTCATGTCAGGAAGAAACTTTCCCAACAATAGTAGCCATCCATCAATCGAAGCTCTGCTGTACGCCGGCCCCGGTGCTAGCAGCTCACGGTGCCAATTAGCTGACAGGGTGAGTTGCTGGTGCAGACTGCCAGCTACAGGCCCTGCCAATTAGAGCCTGACCTCCCATCTAACCCCTATGCTGGCACAGTGTGTGGGCACCGTACCCTGGGCAGGGGTGAGGTCCAGCCGCCAATATGTTGAGGACGACAGGCGAGACAACCTCGAAAGAAAGAGAGAGCCAGAGCCAGAGAAAGGTGCGTGACTTTGCACAGCATGGGAACAAACAATCAAAAGGACTTTTCGTAAGATCTCCAAACATCTATCTGTGCGAGAAGCAATAACGTAAAGCATAAATGTGTTGAGTTTCCACAATTATAGTGCTCACAGAAACTCACAACTTCCAAGGAAAAAGGTAAAAGTGCTGATTTTCATTTTTTTATTGCCTTCATGACTCCTTACTGGTGAGGATTTTCAGCATCTAAGGCCCAACGTAAACATTAATTCAAGTTCAGAACAGTAACTATGAAGCCAGTGAGAGATGCGTTTTCCCTCCAGGACAATTATTGTCTGCAATTACAGCACCCCCCCGGGCCACTAAGTAAAATTCAGAACACGTCAGACTGCAGGCTTAGTTCTCCAAATTTTTATTAAAATCCATTAAGTAGTGACTAAAGTACAAGGACAATCTCTTCGGGGAAACCAGAGCAGTTTTTTAAGTGCCAAACAACATCTGGCTTTTATGTATCCATTTATTTTCTTAATATAAAAAGACATACTGCATAAAACTGAATAAGAGATTGTAATGCTGCATTCGCCTGTCGGAGCGCCCAGTGCCAAGCATCAGCCCACCCCGTTTTTTAAAGAAAGTTGTTTAAACGCCCACCTGAATTTAAAATAAAATACATTTAAGAAATGAGAAAAGGACAGAAAATGGGCACAATCAGGTGAGTTATTTGTGACATATTTATCATTTGTGATGAAATTAGACATTTTATTGAAATTGGCATTTCGATGTACATGATACTGGCCATGCTCGTGCATTGGCCCGCCCCCCTCTTCTGGCAGAATTTCGCATGGAGAGCCCTGGGCCCTCTGGTGGGAGAAAGGGGTAATTCACCAGGGTGTGACGAGTGTCCTGGACATGTTCAAAATACTAACTACTCAACTTTGCTCAACACCGAGGTCTGATATCCCTGTACAGACCGAGCAAACGAGGTTAATATTTCATTTATTATATTAGCGGAGCAGATATGTGGATGAATCGTAACTTTGACGATAAAAGCAAGAAATTTGGCACAGTGTTCAAGCATCCCCAAAAGATATAGGGGCATCACAGAGCCGGCCATTTTCCAAGATGGCCACCATGCAACATTTTATTAGTAGCTCAGGCTGTGGACCACCAAGGGTCTTGATCCTGGTGCTTAATCCAACATTTTTAAGGATGAGGAATGCAGTGGTACTGTTTATATCCCCAAATGACGAGTCAAGGAGGGATATTATGGTTTTTCGTGGACCACCACTGTTGTTTTCACATTAGCGCGTTAACTCCAAGAGATTTCATCAGATTGTTTTCAAATTATCTTGAAACATCCATGGCCCCCTGAGGATGAAGTCTATTGATTTTGGTGACCCGAGGACCTTCCCTCTAGCGCCACCACTAGGTCAAATGTTTGAATTCAGATTAGTGTATCTTTAAAAACTTTCATCTAAATCAATGCAATCTAAAGGGTTTTTCCTGTTTGTTTTTAATGACAACAAAAAGGAGGTCACACAGTTAGAGTGAATGCTGAAATGCAATGCTAGCTCTGAAAACACAACTGCAGTGGCATAGTGACAACAAAAAAGAGGTCACAGTTATAGTTAAATGCAACATTAGTTCTGAAAACACAAGCCACCACAGTAGCAAAGTGCAGTGCACTTAAGCTCTGCCTTGAAACATTTGCACTTTCCACTGCATCCCTTATTGGATCCACAGCAGAGGAGTTCACGACATGCCCTGGTAGCTTCTGGTGATACAAGAAGTTCAGCTATGGTCTTGTAATCCTGCCCTGTCTCTGCCACGTGTTGAATTAGTTGGACATTTCAGTATTTCATCTCTAGTTTCCTGACAGAGAACACATTTATTCCAGTCTGTGATCAGGCACTGTGTATCTGACATTCCAGGCTCAGTAGAGTCCACTAACTTGAATAGTTTGGCCATTGAATCACAATTCAATATACTAATTAAAGAACAGTATGTACTAGCTCTAGCACCACCAATCCAGCATCAACTGAAACCACCAGGAAGGTATGTCAGCTGCCAGGACAGTCACATGGAAGAGTACATTAAGCTGCATGAGGCCAGTCAAGGTCAAATCAAATCAAATCAATTTTATTTATATAGCGCCAAATCACAACAAACAGTTGCCCCAAGGCGCTCTATATTGTAAGGCAAAAGCCATACAATAATTACAGAAAAACCCCAACGGTCAAAACGACCCCCTATGAGCAAGCACTTGGCGACAGTGGGAAGGAAAAACTCCCTTTTAACAGGAAGAAACCTCCAGCAGAACCAGGCTCAGGGAGGGGCAGTCTTCTGCTGGGACTGGCTGGGGCTGAGGGGAGAGAATCAGGAAAAAGACATGCTGTGGAAGACAGCAGAGATCAATCACTAATGATTAAATGCAGAGTGGTGCATACAGAGCAAAAAGAGGTGAATAAAAAGAAACACTGGGTGCATCATGGGAAACCCCCCAGCAGTCTAAGTCTATAGCAGCATAACTAAGGGATGGTTCAGGGTCACCTGATCGAGCCCTAACTATAAGCTTTTTCAAAAAGGAAAGTTTTAAGCCTAATCTTAAAAGTAGAGAGGGTGTCTGTCTCCCTATTCCGAACTGGGAGCTGGTTCCACAGGAGAGGAGCCTGAAAGCTGAAGGCTCTGCCTCCCATTCTACTCTTACAAACCCTAGGAACTACAAGTAAGCCTGCAGTCTGAGAGCGAAGCGCTCTATTGGGGTGATATGGTACTAAGAGGTCCCTAAGATAAGATGGGACCTGATTATTCAAAACCTTACAAGTAAGAAGAAGAATTTTAAATTCTATTCTGGAATTAACAGGGAGCCAATGAAGAGAGGCCAATATAGGTGAAATATGCTCTCTCCTTCTAGTCCCTGTCAGCACTCTAGCTGCAGCATTTTGAATTAACTGAAGGCTTTTCAGGGAACCTTAAGGACAACCTGATAATAATGAATTACAATAGTCCAGCCTAGAAGAAATAAATCCATGAATTAGCTTTTCAGCATCACTCTGAGACAAGACCTTTCTAATTTTAGAGATATTGCACAAATGCAGAAAAGCAGTCCTAGATATTTGCTTAATATGTGCATTGAAGGACATATCCTGATCAAAAAAGACTCCAAGATTTCTCACAGTATTACTGGAGGTCAGGGTAATGCCATCCAGAGTAAGGATCTGGTTAGACACCATATTTCTAAGATTTGTGGGGCCAAGTACAATAATTTCAGTTTTATCTGAATTTAAAAGCAGGAAATTAGAGGTCATCCATGTCTTTATGTCTGAAAGACATTCCTGCAGTTTAACTAATTGGTGTGTGTCCTCTGGCTTCATGGATAGATAAAGCTGGGTATCATCTGCGTAACAATGAAAATTTAAGCAATGCTTTCTAATAACACTGCCTAAGGGAAGCATGTATAAAGTGAATAAAATTGGTCCTAGCACAGAACCTTGTGGAACTCCATAATTAACCTTAGCCTGTGAAGAAGACTCCCCATTTACATGAACAAATTGTAATCTATTAGATAAATATGATTCAAACCACTGCAGCGCAGTGCCTTTAATACCTATGGCATGCTCTAATCTCTGTAATAAAATTTTATGGTCAACAGTATCAAAAGCTGCACTGAGGTCTAACAGGACAAGCACAGAGATGAGTCCACTGTCTGAGGCCATAAGAAGATCATTTGTAACCTTCACTAATGCTGTTTCTGTACTATGATGAATTCTGAAACCTGACTGAAACTCTTCAAATAGACCATTCCTCTGCAGATGATCAGTTAGCTGTTTTACAACTACCCTTTCAAGAATTTTTGAGAGAAAAGGAAGGTTGGAGATTGGCCTATAATTAGCTAAGATAGCTGGGTCAAGTGATGGCTTTTTAAGTAATGGTTTAATTACTGCCACCTTAAAAGCCTGTGGTACATAGCCAACTAATAAAGATAGATTGATCATATTTAAGATCAAAGCATTAACTAAGGTAGGGCTTCCTTGAGCAGCCTGGTAGGAATGGGGTCTAATAGGTCTAAAGGTCAGCTGAAAGCATACAAATGTACATACAGATTAGTCACAAAAACTGAGCTTGGCATCGGACCCAAACCAACTGAGTACTGATGTTTTGACCAATGAAATAACATTTTGAAATCAGTTTGAAATACGGTGCGTATGTACTCACAGCCCCTTCATAAATGCTTGCTACTCAGCTAGACTGCTGCTGTTAGCCAAATATGTTAGCTAGCTTGCTTGCTTCATTCGGGGTTTTCACGTATCCCATAATCCCTTGCGTGCCAGAGTCGCTGCAGTCAAAACAACATAGAGAATCCACATGATGACAATTGTAAATGAAAATTATACTACAAAAATGTAATTTTTTATGCTTTTTATCACGTTAATAAGAGACTACATGCATGATACCCTGAAAACTTGCTAAAACAATTATAGGTTCTGACACCCATCTGCGGAAGTCGGCACACTTGGTCAAAATCGGCAGGCGGCCCCGAGTGTGACGCACATGTTCACAATGAGAAAATACTTGTATTGCCATTGAGTTGTCATCATCAAATTTAACGGCAGCATATCAAGAAGTGGTTAACGAAAAATCCAGCACCAACTGCTGAGGATTGTTTTTCACCGGCGCGGCTCCACCGAGGCCCGAGGCGCCAGCGCACATCCACCGGCGCGGCTCCACCTGAAGCCCGAGGCGTCAGCGCAGTTCCACCGGCGCGGCTCCACCTGAAGCCCGAGGCATCAGCGCACATCCACCGGCGCGGCTTTACCAAGGCCCGAGGCGCCAGCGCGGAGTTATCTGACCATGGGTCCAAAGAAGGCACTGACGGCGGAGGAGGGAGACGATATCAAAAAGTCCCTGGACTTTTTGTCTGAGGAAATCTCTGTTGTTAAAATGCAGCAGAAATCCATTATGGAGCTGGTGGAAGAAGTGAAGGCTCTCCGGATCCAGAATGCCGAGAAAGACCAGCGTCTGGTGTACCTGGAGAACCGTGTTGCGGAGTTGGAACAGTACACAAGAATGAACAACGTTATTATTACAGGAATTCATATTAAACCTTGATCCTACACACTGGCGGTGTCAGAAGACAGCGGAGGGGAGGCCAGTGAGCAGGAGGCCAGCTCAGTGGAACAACAGGTGGCTGACTTCCTGCAATCTAAAGGTATTCAAATGGACTGTAATAACATTGAAGCGTGCCACCCCCTGCCCAGGAGAGAGGATGGAGACAAGCGAGCAGTTATAATGAGGTTTGTCAACAGAAAACATAAAATGGCATTGTTAAAACAGGGACGGAAACTTAAAAGGAACAAACGTATTCATCAATGAACATCTGACCAAAAGAAACGTAGACATCGCCAGGAAAGCTCGTTTCTTAAAAAAGCAGGGAAAAATTCAACAGACATGGACATTCAACTGCAAAACATTTATCAAATTGAATGGAACACCAGAACAAGCGAAGGTTATGGTAATCAGGAACATCGAGGAACTGGACAAATACGACCAATAAGGTATGAGGACACAAACACATCACAACACCATGACACAGACCAGAGGAACATATTCATCTACTACATCATCTACATCTGGAGACAAGAAGGATATAACTCACAGGATTGCTGATCATGGAAAAGTAGAACTGAGAACATTTAAATACACAGACCACAATGTACTGGACTTGGAGCACGATATAGACCCAGACAATAATTTCTTCTCAAATATCAATGACAGTTGTTGCTATTATACAGATGAACATTTTAATCAGATCATTAAAATGGATAACAAATTATTAATAATCCATTTCAACAGCAGAAGTCTATATGCAAACTTTAACAACATTAAAGAATATTTAAGTCAATTTAAAAAAATATTTAACATAACTGCTATATCAGAAACATGGATCAATTAAGATAAAGGAATGGATTTTGAACTGGATGGATATGAATTTAATTGTGTAAACAGAAAGAATAAGAGTGGAGGAGGAGTGGCTGTGTATGTGGATAAGAACATGGATTATAAAATAGTAGACAATATGACAACTGTGATTGATAACTTATTAGAATGTATAACTATTGAAATATGTGAAGAAAAAAGCAAAAATGTATTAGTCAGCTGTATATATAGAGCACCAGGATCTAGTATTGAAACATTCACTGACTGTATGGGAAAAATGTTCTCAAAAACTAATCAAAAAACTGTGTTAATTTGTGGTGACTTAAATATTGATCTGCTCAATCCAAATAAGCATAAAATAACAGATGAATTTATCAGTATAATGTACAGTATGAGTTTATATCCAAAAATCACCAGGCCAAGCAGAATTACATCCCATAGTGCCACCTTAATTGATAATATATTCAGCAATGATATTGAGAATAACACTGAGTGGATTATTAATCAATGACATTAGTGATCATCTACCAGTTTTCATCGTTTATAATAGAAACCATCGGCGGAATCAGCCAGAGGAGAAAATAAAATACAGGCGAGTGCGGACAGAGGAAAACATGAACACACTAAAGAAGGATTTACATGAACAAAACTGGGAAAAGGTATACAGTGAAAGTGATGTTGATAGTGCATATGAAACTTTTTTATAAATATTTACATCATTATATGATAAAAACTGTCCAATTAAACAAGACTACAGAAAACAAAAAATCCAAGATCGACCATGGATGACGAAAGGGTTACGAAATGCATGTAATAAGAAAAATACACTGTATAGAGAATTCATAAAACTAAAGACTAAAGAGGCAGAAAATAGATATAAGAAATACAAAAATAGATTAACTAATATTATACGGGTATGTAGGAAGGAATATTATAGTAACATATTATATAATAACAAAAACAATATTAAAGGAATATGGGATATATTAAATAGCATTATCAAAAATGGTAATAAAAAACAGAGTTACCCTCAGTATTTCATTGATAATAATGTCAAGAAGGAAAATAAGGATGAGGTAGTCAACGGTTTTAATATTTTTTTTGTAAATATTGGACCAAGCTTGGCAGAAAAAAAATTCCCAATTCCCAACCTGAGGATTGGGATAATAATCTCATAGAAAGAAATCCCTGTTCAATGTTCCTCACAGCAGTGGATGGAAAAGAAATTATAGACATTGTGAATAATTGTAAATATAAAACATCTACCGATTTAAATGAAATTGATATGGTGGTGGTAAAACAGGTCATTGAATGGATTGTAGAACCATTAACATACATCTGTAACTTATCATTTCAAACCGGTAAATTTCCCAATCAAATGAAAATAGCTAAGGTTGTGCCACTGTATAAGACTGGGGATAGACACCACTTCACAAATTATAGACCTGTTTCTTTGCTTCCACAATTTTCCAAATTATTAGAAAAGTTATTCAATAATAGATTAGACAAATTCATAATTAAACATAAATTACTTACTGATAGTCAATATGGATTCAGAGCACATAGTTCAACATCACTTGCATTAATAGAATCAGTTGAGGAGATTACAAACGCCATAGACCACAAATTACATTCAGTTGGAATATTTATAGACCTTAAAAAGGCTTTTGATACAATCAATCATGACATATTAATCAGTAAACTTGAACAGTATGGGATTAGGGGGTTGGTGTTGCACTGGGTGAGAAGCTACTTAAGTAACAGAAAACAGTTTGTGAAGTTGGGGGAATATACATCATCATGCTTGGACAATGCTTGTGGCGTCCCACAGGGGTCAGTATTGGGTCCAAAACGGTTTCTAATTTATATAAATGATATTGTCAATGTTTCCAAAATATTAAAATTAGTATTATTTGCAGATGACACAAGCATTTTTTGTTCAGAGGGGGATTTGCAGGAGTTACTGAGGAGGATCAGTATAGAAATGGGAAAATTGAAAATATGGTTTGACAGAAACAAATTATCATTAAACTTATGTAAAACAAAATACATGTTATTTGGCTATTGTAATACAGACATACAGGTTCAGTTACAAGTCGAGGGGGTAGATATTGAAAGGGTACATGAAAATAAGTTTCTGGGGGTGATAATAGATGATAAGATAAACTGGAAGACTCATATAAAACATATACAAAGTAAACTGTCAAGAAGCATTTCAGTTCTAAACAAAGCGAAACACATTCTGGACCACAACTCACTCCGCATTCTTTACTGCTCACTGGTTTTACCATATTTACAGTACTGTGCAGAGGTATGGGGTAATACTTATAAAGGTACAACACAATCACTATCAGTAATGCAGAAAAGAGCTATAAGAATTATTCATAATACTGGCTATAGAGATCATACAAATCCACTATTTTTACAATCCAAATTCTTAAAATTCACAGACTTGGTTCATTTTCAAACAGTACAAATCGTGTATAAAGCAATAAACAATTTACTTCCAGCAAATATTAAAAATATGTTTTTAACAGATCAGGGGATTGCAGTCTGAGGGGGAAATTTAATTTAAAGCATCAGTGGGCACGAACAACATTAAAAGGTTTCTGTATTTCTGTCTGTGGGGTGAGGATGTGGAACAGATTGGGAGTGGGGCTCAAGCAATGTCCAAGCATGAACCAGTTCAAACAGTGGTACAAAAATATGGTTTTTTTTCTAGGTACAGGGAGGAGGAAGGGTAATGAGGGTTAGGGTGTTTTTGTTTTTTTGCTTCGGCTTGTAAATATATAGTATTTTGTATGTAAGTAGGTATGTGTAGGTGTATATTTATGTTTGTGTATATATGTGTATGTATGTATATATATATATATATATATATATATATATATATATATATATATATATATATATTGATATCGGTTTAGGTGTGTAGGAATCTATGTGTATATGTGGCAAAGGGTATTACTGGTTGTGGGGAAGAAGGGGTAGGGATAAATAAGCTGATGCTTCACCCTACCCCTTTTCGGACATGTTGGGTACACAGTAGGAACTTTTTTGCTGTTGTCTTTACTGATCTATCTTGTAATTGTTGTTGTATCAAATGTTCGAAATAAACAGTTTTCATTCATTCATTCATTCATAACAAATAATCTGTCTGCTACGTTTAATCTGCATGGAATTTAATAAACGCAAACTGAATTTCAGACATATATATATATATATTAGTCCAAATTAGAACAAAGAGGACAAACAGTGTTGTAAAGAACAATAATCAAGACGTTAAAGAGCAAACTTCACCTTCCCCCAGAATGACATGATCAGGAAGCGACTGTAGCTCACAGCAGCTCCCATTGAAAATAAGCCTGTGATTCTCGCATGTTTACATAAACAAATCCGATAACAACGTCTATAAACCCAGAGAATATATTCATGAGAGTTTTAGGCACAATATAAAAATAGTTTTATGTTGCGATGTTAATGCTGTTGTCCATGTGCAGCGGTTAAAGTGCAGCCCGATCAGAGCGTCTCAGTGCAGTTCTCAATGTTCCTGAGATCTCGCAGCGCAGCGACCTCTCCGAGGTTTTGCAGGATTTGAAACCTGAAAAGCCTAAATAGTGAGGATTAACAAACATAGTGCTCGTATAAATGCATTTAATTAAAAACTTTCACATGTTCATTGTTGAGTATTGAGAAAAACTGCTCATACATTTCTTGCCGCAATCAAATCTGCACCAACAAGTCTTACTGCAGAGAATACTGGATGACAAAAAGCTGCTGCAGGTGACACTATTTTTGGAGCTCCTTTGACTGGATAATTCTTGTAAATAGCAATTAATGAAACATTGAGAAGTAGGGTACTGTGTTGTACTCTCAGTCACAGTTCGAAAACTTGTATAATATCACCAATAGTACATATTTTAATGGTTTTCCAATTATTTAATTACTGAATGCTAGCCATATGTTGTTACGCAGGTGTTAACATGTAAATAGTACTATTGCATTCCTTATCCTTGAATATGTAGGATTAGCCATTGAAATCAAGAGCCTTGATGGTCTAGAGCCTGAGCAACTGATAAAACAACAACCTGTCGCAGCCATCTTGGAAAATGGCAGCCTCTGCGATACCCCTATAGCCAAAAATGATCTGTTTGGTATGCTCTAATTGTGTACCAAATTTCATGCTTTTATCATCAAAGTCACGATATATATATATATATATATATATATATATATATATATATATATAAACACGCAAACTTACAGTATTGCCCGACTGTGCTGCTGACAATGTTGGGCTTGTTCGCTTTCTTCACCTCCATGAAGAACTTGCTAACAGATGGTCCGATAGTTAACTGATAAGCTTTCAATCCATGTGCTTTTTCACGTCTGACTTGGGTTTTATAATCGTGTAACAAAAATACGCGTTGCGGACCGACTGTCATGGAAACTGGTCCAAATATGGGAAAATATCCAACCGGTAATCAGCCAATCAGAGCACGCAAAGCGTCACAGCCATATAATAATGTTATTTATTGCACAATACATAACAATCTCCACTCTAAATATACCAAATAGCTCTGGACTTAACTTAATTAGAGCATGATATTTTTCACTTTTACATGTAAAGTTGGAAAGATATTGAAAGATTCGACCAAAACTTTTTTCTCCTCCAGTACAACCAGACGGAGCTCACTGGTGTGCGATGCGAGTTTGGTTACACCACAAGCAATAAATAAAAAGTTAGATTGTATTCATATTCATAAGAATAAAAAATCCCAAAAATTACAGAAAAAAACATTTTCCCCATCTAAGTGCTGTAGTATAACCAGCACAAGCTATCTTTGGTTGCACTGCAAGATAGAAGTAAAAAGTTAGAGATTTTATTCAAATTTATCGGAATAAAAAAAAAAAATCCAAAAAATTATATACAAGTTTATTTTTCAACCTCAGTGCTGTAGTATAACCAGAGGGAGTTTGGTGGAACTACAAACCATAAATGTGACGATATTGAGTTTTTTATTAAAGCATAATTTGCTGACGGTCCCTGAGCATTTTGGGGGAAAAACGATTTTGGTTGGTTGTTTGTTGTCAGCGGTCCTAGAGTGATTTACTCCCCGGGCAAAACCCCCTGCATGCTGCCCCCCCCCGCCCCGCCCACAGTAATGTGGCCACCACCTCCGCCCCACCACCCATGAAAACACAAACTTCGTCCAGAACACCCACAATCCCACAAATTAACTCACAACAGCTATTTTCAAGAACAAATTTCCGGTTTTAATGTCTACTGCAATAACAAACACAAAGATAAACAATAATTACTTCAATAAAGTTTTTGAACATAAAAAAACAAAAGACTCAGTGACTTCACATTACAACCATGTACAGTACAGGTATTTAAGAAAGCACAACTGCACTACAGCACCACCCGATGGTCAAAATATTGCACGTCATGTTATGTGTCGACGCGGATTGAGGAGCGAACCTGCGTCAGACAGGACCCAGCGCTAAAAATAACCAGAAAGCGGTTCCAAACAAAAACTATTTATTATACACCTGTGTTTAAAAGTGTAAAAACATAAAAAACAACGTCCCTCTGGTGGAGTGATCCGCGGCTCCCTCTCCAGCGCCCGCAAGGATTAAAGCCGGCGCTCCTGGACTTCCTACCACCGCCAAACACCCCCCAGGTGGACACGACAAACTGATTCTCTGTGAAGCAAAGAGACGGTGAGGTAAGTCAACAGATACAACTATATCTTCCAATAAACACACGCTGCCAGCAACACACTCAGGTCAGTGTCCTTTTTTTTTTATTTTATGCAAATGAGCAGCTTCTCACAACAAGTGGAGGATCACTTATCCTTCACGCCACAGCAGTGAGAAGCAAACTGCGCAATTCTCTTTACAATTCCAGTATACTGTGTAACAAAACACCAAGTTACTATCAACAAGTACCTAAACACTTAATTACCTTTCGTGTGTGCTGACAGCATGTGTCCTCACCCCTCCCTGCTTCACGGGCTCGATGTGTCAAACCCAGGCGCGGTCCTCAGCGTCTCACAAACGAACGTCACAAGGTCGAGTTCCCGGCAGTTCTGCTTGAATCACACATGACTTAAATGCAGAACGCCATCCAATTATCTGCTTCAGCTGCAAGTCGTCCAGGTTGCACGTGAGCACCAAGCACAGGTGCTTTCCATGATGTTGATGAGGGTGAAGACTCTTCAGCCAGCACCTTCTTCACAGACAAATCAGCCCTCATGCCACCTGGAGAGCAAAGAAAAGAAAAGAACACCAAAACATCCAGCCACGCCCCCCCCAACACACAACATGTCATTCAGTTTTACCAACAGAGTGCACTTTGCATTATCATAGAGTACCATTCACCATAATGAACAAGACTTAAACCTCCATTAAAGTCGCACCATATAAATAACAAAAGAAGTTAAACAATCTGTATATTACAGAATACCATGAAGTGACAAAAAATGTACAAAAAACCCCCCTATACATTAAAGTGGCAAAAATGGTAAAGTGCAATCATGTATCATAAATAAATGAACTAACGACGGGTAAATTCTATACCCATTACTGTACACATAAGAAGAATTAACAAACACTACTGTGTATCATAACAGGAAGAAACAAGTGAAGAAGTTAACACTCTTTAAAGGCAAAAATGGCAAACCACAATAATTTGTCATAAATAACAAGAAGTGCAAAAGAAGTAAAACAGTCTATATACAAAAGTTTGCAGGAGGGCATCATAATTGTTTGCCACAGTGCTCACTATCCGTGATGTGAAATTCCATCGAGTAGGAGCATTTCTGGGCAACCTTGAGCAGCCTGCAGACTCAAGAAAAGACATCCTCTTTGTGGATTTTGAGAAAAATGTGGCAAACCCAGAGAGTGATGCAAAAAATATTCTGCACTCAGATAAGCATTTAGCCCCGAGACAGAACCAGATTCAGTCTGTGTGCAGAGCAATGTACAAACATTGCACTGGGGGCTATTGCTTTAACTTTGGCCTGCAAACCATTGAGAGCTGAAGCCATGACAGCAGCCATGGCTTCTTCGTAAGGAAGACTATCAAACGGCTTCGCCAAAATCAGGTCCACAACATTCAAATTGTCTGCTATTATGTGCAGCTTGCTAGCTCGCTAGCTGGGACTGGCGCGAGGCTAGTGTGAAGTGTGTCCGCCTGTGAGTGCTTTGTGACGGTGGAGGAGCTCAGCAGCACCCGCTGCTCGGTAGGGACAGAAACTGCGATAGAAGTCAGAAAGAGTGATAGAAGTCAGTCTCCAAACACAAGTAGCTATAAAAAAAACCCCACCAGAAATAGAAGCTCGGTTTGTCACTAGTCGTTTTTAAACAAAGAAAATGCCGCTAAGATGATTAGGAAAGTCTCCGGTTCAACTCAGAACAGAATGAAAATTAAAAAATGCTCCCACGGATGTTTACACCAAAAGATCGCTGATTCGCTCATTTCGCTGTCAATCAAAAAGGGATTCAGCCTCAGACAGATCATCCAATCATCATGCAGAAGCTGAACGTCCGGGCCAGCCAAGGCCAGCCCACTGCCCCATAGACCCCCAGACACGCTGAGCGTCCGATGGGCGGGACAAAGCCCAGCATTTATCCAATGACTCGTCTCATTTCGCTGCAGTCTTTGCTTCGCTATTAAACTCTCTGGTCGCTCAGCGTCCACACTGTTTAAAGCACTGTGAAGCTGCGGGAATACGTAAATCAATACATACCTTTTTCCTTTGCTCGTTTCTCCTTTTCTTCTTTCTTTTTCTTTCGAAATTGGGCACCTGATGGCTTTGATCGTTTCCTATCCATGATTATGTCTTACTCCGTTTCGACCACCTCCTCATCCAAACATTGAATGATTCCCCCCTCCCCCTGCACAAACTCTGCACGGTGCAGTGTTGCTCACCTAACGCAAGATGTGAGATGGGGGGGGGGGGCGCTCAGCCGTAACGTAACCACGAACTCCCCCGTCAGGACAACCCCCCCCCCCAGTTTTATTTATTTATTTATTTTTTGGAGACAGGGGTCCCCCCCCCCCCGCATGCTCGTGATGCCCCCCCCCCCCCCCCGCGATGCCGCCCCGGGCGGCCCGCCTCCAGGACCGCCCCTGTTTGTTGTCTGTATTATAATGTTTGGAAAGTGTTGTCATTCGATTTAAAACGGCAATTTGCTTTGAAGTTATTTATTCCGGAATGATCTATCTTTCCTATTCAGCAGAGAGCCGCAGCAAACATTATTATTATTTCCTTTACATGAGGGACAGTAACTTCAGTTTACAAGTAAGAAAACCAGGAGCTATTAATGGTCCAGTCCATGCCAGAGAACCCTGCCGTTGGCTGCCCCACGAAAAAGGCACATTAATGAAGAACTAATAAAACTGGTGTGAAATGGTGGACGATTCTTGCTTCTGCCCGCAGCAATTGAAAAGAGTCCCGTTTAGGGACTTTAATCAGCAGAAAGGTGAGTCATGATTGACATCTTTAAATGGCTTTGGCAGAGGTTGAAGAATAAATTGTGGGCTTGGGTCCACAATCAAAGTAAAGAAATGGTCATTTCCCGCCACACACCCTTGAAAATAATGAAATGGCTCAACTGCAGCGAGATTTTTACAGGCAGCAATGTAACAGGTCGCTACGCTGTTACAACGCTAGCGAGAACCCTGGGCTTTGATGAAGGTTGATTAATAAATTGTCAAATAAAAAAAAACATTGCAAGATAATGCCACAGTATAATGGTGCCATGATGAGAGTATACCGGCACTGCGCCATTATTCCATTGTGCGGGGAGAACCCTGCACAACTAATACCAGACGCATGTGCTGCCCGTGTGACAGCCTAGAAAGCATGAGGTTGTTCAGAAACTCCAAATCCATAATAAAACAGAAGAAAACTTCATATAACACTGGCCAGGAAGCGGCTGATGACACGTGACATTCAACAATACTGAACACCACACGCAACTACTGTGCCACAATTTTTCTTCACTACTGCAAATTAGTGACAGCTAACTTGACACAATCCTTTGAAACACCTGTGTTGACCTGCTGACCGCTGGAACCTACCAGAAGGTTCAGGAACGTGCATCTGCGTCAAATTAAGAATTCAAATATTCAAGGCCATAGTCAGCACAGGGTCTGTATGTGCACATATGATGCTTGTTCTTTACCAATATATATGTCTTCATAATGAAGCTGTATGGTAAAAATGTGAAAATACGGCTAGAAATTGGCATCAATAAAACAGCCTGACAACTCCTTTAAATGCAGACGTTACATCAAGCCAGACACGGTTACTCACACAATACCTGAGAGAACAGGAGTCAAAGAAAGGATAAAATTTGTCCTGGCTGAGCCGAGGAAACCAAAAATATATGCAAATCACGGTACGCCACTACTTTTCTTTATCACATTCAAAAGTCAAAGACCTTTTCTCTCCTGATTTTCCCTCTACTCTGTGTACACAGGAAAAAAGTCATGACAAAGTGAAATACTTTTAACTTTTTTTTGAATAAATACCACCAACAGGCACCAATTCAAAACCCAGCAAGCCTCCTTTAATACCTTGGAAATTAAATTGTAGGCCCATTATCAGCTGAGTCCAGTCATCTGTATCTAAAAATGCAACACTGTGCAACTGAAGTACACAAGATTCATGAGAAAAAGAAGAACAACTGCAGGGTTTTTTCCCAGGAGAGGCTGAAGCGAGAGAAGCACTGGGGTAAGCAAAGGAGGAATGAGAGGAAGGATGTTGCATGAGAAATATTAAGCCTCACCCAAAGTCATTATCAAGCTGGACAAGCATCAAAAGGAACACGGTTTAAAGGAACGCACCCGAGCCGATTTTCTCCAGGAGCTCCAACAGGATGGACGTGGCTGCATCGAATCAGCGGACAAACTTTCTTGATGAAAGTTAACGTGAAAATCAGAGGAGGTAAGAAAGAAAACCACAGAATGGCAATGTCAACAAATCAGTCTTTTCCCCCACTGACTGTCACAAATCACCAACAGGAGGCACAAGGACAGATGAGGAAGTCTCCAATAAATAGAATAAAAGCACATACACTCAACAAATATATAAACGCAACACTTTTGGTTTTGCTCCCATTTTGTATGAGATGAACTCAAAGATCTAAACCTTTTTCCACATACACAATATCACCATTTCCCTCAAATACTGTTCACAAACCAGTCTAAATCTGTGATGGTGAGCACTTCTTTGCTGAGATAATCCATCCCACCTCACAGGTGTGCCATATCAAAATGCTGATTAGACACCATGATTAGTGCACAGGTGTGCCTTAGACTGCCCACAATAAAAGGCCACTCTGAAAGGTGCAGTTTTATCACACAGCACAATGCCACAGATGTCGCAAGATTTGAGGGAGCGTGCAATTGGCATGCTGACAGCAGGAATGTCAACCAGAGCTGTTGCTCATGTATTGAATATTCATTTCTCTACCATAAGCCGTCTCCAAAGGCGTTTCAGAGAATTTGGCAGTACATTCAACCAGCCTCACAACCGCAGACCACGTGTAACCACACCAGCCCAGGACCTCCACATCCAGCATGTTCACCTCCAAGATCGTCTGAGACCAGCCACTCGGACAGCTGCTGAAACAATCGGTTTGCATAACCAAAGAATTTCTGCACAAACTGTCAGAAACCGTCTCAGGGAAGCTCATCTGCATGCTCGTCGTCCTCATCGGGGTCTCGACCTGACTCCAGTTCGTCATCGTAACCGACTTGAGTGGGCAAATGCTCACATTCGCTGGCGTTTGGCACGTTGGAGAGGTGTTCTCTTCACAGATGAATCCTGGTTCACACTGTCCAGGGCAGATGGCAGACAGCGTGTGTGGCGTTGTGTGGGTGAGCGGTTTTCTGATGTCAAAGTTGTGGATCAAGTGGCCCATGGTGGCAGTGGGGTTATGGCATGGGCAGGCGTCTATTATGGATGAAGAACACAAGTGCATTTTATTGATGGCATTTTGAATGCACAGAGATACCGTGACGAGATCCTGAGGCCCATTGTTGTGCCATACATCCAAGAACATCACCTCATGTTGCAGCAGGATAATGCACGGCCCCATGTTGCAAGGATCTGTATACAATTCTTGGAAGCTGAAAATGTCCCAGTTCTTGCATGGCCGGCATACTCACCGGACATGAGCATGTTTGGGATGCTCTGGACCGGCGTATACGACAGCGTGTACCAGTTCCTGCCAATATCCAGCAACTTCGCACAGCCATTGAAGAGGAGTGGACCAACATTCCACAGGCCACAACTGACAACCTGATCAACTCTATGCAAAGGAGATGTGTTGCACTGCATGAGGCAAATGGTGGTCACACCAGATACTGACTGGTATCCCCCCCCAATAAAACAAAACTGCACCTTTCAGAGTGGCCTTTTATTGTGGGCAGTCTAAGGCACACCTGTGCACTAATCATGGTGTCTAATCAGCATCTTGGTATGGCACACCTGTGAGGTGGGATGGATTATCTAAGCAAAGTAGAAGTGCTCACTATCACAGATTTAGACTGGTTTGTGAACAATATGAGGGAAATGGTGATATTGTGTATGTGGAAAAGGTTTTAGATCTTTGACTTCATCTCATACAAAATGGGAGCAAAACCAAAAGTGCTGCGTTTATATTTTTGTTGAGTGTAGCAACCTCAAATTATTCTTTTTAACTTGTGATCTGCATTTATAAACCTCTGAATACACAGTTTTCAGATGCTTATCCTGGATGAGTTTGCAGCCACCGCAGACCAACAAAGCTTAGCCGACCTTATTCCTGGCCAATTCCGAAAATATTCCCATACCGTGTGCGACATGAAAATTTAGTAAGGTATATCTTATATAATATATTCCAATTCTAAGGTGGAACTATGCCAGTATACAAAGGTATATCTAAATATCTAAAAAGGAAGAGTAAAATAGGAGAGTAGAAAAGAGTAGAGTAGAGCCACTTAGGTGCCTGGTCTTGAGAACCAGGGATGGTAGGTTAAAAAGCTTTTTTATCCCATGGGAACTCTCCCTACGCACACAAGCAACTCAAGAAAAAGGTATATATAATATAATAAGTAATAAGACATAAGAAGGATAAAGCCCCGTTTACACATAGACGGTTTTGTCGGCGGGTAGTACACAGACTGAAGTTTGCGGTAGTTCCGGCTGTTTTCGCGGTGGAAAGGGGTGGAGCATTTCGCCAGCGTTTTGACCGCCGTACTATCCGCAAATAGGCGGATAAAACGCCACTAAATCCGCAGAATAAAGCGGCATTTTGACGCCGTAGCATCCGGCACACGTCAGGCAACGGGGGTTAATACCCAGTTCTATCCTTTACAATCGCAGGTTAAGACGCGCGTGAGAACGGCGGTGTTCTGCTGCCGCCGATAATGCCCTGTGTACCACTGGTTAATACCCAGGTTTTTATCCAGGCAAATCCTGCATTACTTTAGGATCATTTGCATATAGGCACCGCCCCCAGAGTATAATAGGCTGAAGCAGCAGGAATACATGCCTCTGTCACTGCAGGGGGAGGGAGATCATCCTCAACCTTTTCTTCTCCTTCCTTTCCCCCTCCTCAACGTGTTGCTCCATCTCCACCACAGGCCTCCCCTCTGCTTCTGAACCAGACCTCTTGGTTTCCTTCTTCTTTAAGTCCTTGCCGCTGCCAACTTTCTTTTAGGAGGCATACTCGAGCTTCTCTGCAATATTATCTGGAGCTGGCCGTGAGTGAGAGGCCTGCATGCAGCGCGCTAGCGTTTTTATACTGACCGCCGCCTACCGGCCGTTTGGAACGCCATTTTAACCGGGAGGTGGCGGGACAGGATGAAACGCGATTAAAAAGAATCTAACACCGTTGTTTGCATTGTCTCTGTCGTCACGCGAATTCTCCGGGAGCACTCCCGGAATTATTCGACATGTTGAATAATTTTTTTGACAATTCCCGGTGAAGCCGGAACTAAGCCACGCCCCCGTAGCGCCGGTGTTAACAACGGCGTTTGATTCCTAAGACGGTCCGGAGGAGCCAAAAACTCTTCCGGGACGCTTCCGGGAGCTCTTACCGTCTATGTGTAAACGGGGCTTAAGACATCACAGGAGAAGATTGTTATCAAACACAAAGGAACCAACTATTTTGTAAGCCACGATGAACGTTCCTAAGGCCGGCTAGATAAGCTAACATTAGCTGTTAGGTATAACTAATTGTACCCCACTCCTCCAATATTTACTTAAATATAATAATATTAAAAAGGAGGGAACAAGAAAAAGTGTGTAGAAATGTATATGGAGACATAAGTACATGTAATCCATTCAACTTGTGTAACCTGGAATCTCCTCCCAGTTGGACATGTCTTCCAAATGGAGCCATTCTGGGTGAATTTATTTGGGTAACTGAACCACCTGAACTGGACCTGTGATGCACTCTTTCAGTGTATGATTTGAGCTACCTCACCAAGGATGCTCATCTCTCTTATAACCTTGTTCTTCAGGCTCTGGACAAAGTTCATGACAACGATGGGTGGGGATTGATATATGTCTCAAAATGACATCAAGTCTGGGAGAAAGCACCGTCGCTGCATCCACCATACCATGGAACTGCTCAGAGTCCTGGATGGTGATCATCCAGGCAGACAGCCCCTCTAAAGTATCATCGACCTACCACAGCCAGGTGAAACGTGGACATTTGCTTGGCCATGTCCAACTGCTAGTGTCCTCAACATTGGGGCACCCGAGTGCTGAATTGTGGACCGCAAAATGCTCTTTCCAGACAGGAACTACCAGGACCCTAAAAACATATCTTGAAACTTTGTAATTATGAAAGAGGCAGGTGTCCCTCCACCAAGGACATAAAGAAACAGAGAATGGTGTCTCCATCTTACTCTACGCCCAAATTTTTGAAGCAAGTTTGCACAAAAAGGACCTAATTTCTTATTGTCCATCCCAAAACATTTGTGATCCCTTCCTAAAATAAACGTGGCTGAAAAAAGTGAGGTTTTCATTGTAGCATATGTGTAGGTAGCTTTTAGCAATTTTAAAAAAAATGTTCCTGAACATTCCCCTTTCAAGTGACTACCTGTGGCTGAGGTGAAAATAAAATAGGTATATCTGAAAAGGAATTGCTGCACACTTGTCCTTTGATGTTTGGTGACTGAAGAATTTAAGCTAGCCAATATGCTTTTACTGTGACATCATTACATATACAGAGCACTCTACACTCTTTCATAGTCTACCCTGATCACAATGTCAGCCACAGGCTTTTTTTTTTTTTTTTTAAGTGATTTAAGACAGGTGTGTTTCAGGCCAGTTGCCAACATTAGACATAACTACTGCCGCCAGGTAGGCTTCACCCTGCCCACTCTCCGGCGCTACCAAAGATTGATGACTCTGGGTTTGATTGAAAAGTCTGCCTGAGGGCTAGCGCCTGTGTCTGGCTGAACCGCTGTGGCCAATGATTGATTGGCTACGGGGCCAGTTTGGCTCCACGGGGAGCAGAGCTGTTGAAAAGCAAAAGAAAGGGTGGCTATGATTTTATTAAAACACAGATGTGTGGACTGACAGATGGATGGAGACTGTGAATAAGAGCGTTAGAGGACGTGCTCGTGCCAAAGGCCACTATATCTTTCTCTTGAACCGCCCAGGACGTGAAGACAAGCTTAGCCTTATAAGCACGTCGTTCATGCGTGGGGTGTTTCTGCTGCCTCTTAATGTGGTATTCTGTAATCTTTTGTAATTGATGCTGCTTTACAATTAAACACTAATTAAGCTGTAATGTAACTACAGGTTTGCATGTGTAATTAGTCCATTAAATAACTCCATAATTTGGGCATTTTCACCACATAAAGTGAATAAAGTCAATGTTCTCTCCGCATCATCTGCCCATTAAATCATATTCATTAGGAAACTATTCACAATAACCACATAAGGACTGCAGTTATTATTGGTTGCCAAGCAATTTGGGGTTGACAACTGACAATTATCTGTTGTAAAATGTGCACAATCAAGAGAGTACTGCATTTTCTGGAATATGTTTGCTGTTTTGCTTTTTACTAGTTTGGAAGGTCCTACAACTTATACTTTGGTGTGACTTTTATACCGAAAAATGTATTCACTATTTGTATTATTATTTAATTAACAACAGAGTGGATGTTTCTGTGTAGGCTCTCAGTTGTCCAGGTGGTTTCCATATTAGAGAAGCTTGAATCTTCGACTGGACTGGGTTGCTTGATGCGAGGACGTTTCGCTTCAAATCGCAGAAGCTTCCTCATGTGTCACCCATGTCATCGACATATCTGAACCAGTGACTGGTTATGTCGATGACACATGGGTTAAAATCATGCAACAGGAGGTTGAGGACTTTACAGAACACATCAACTCAGTGGATTCCAATATCAAGTTCACACGCGAGGATGCCAGAAACAACCATTTAGCCTTCTTGGACTGTGATGTTACGATTGGAGAGAACAGGCAGCTCCAGACAGAGGTTTACAGAAAACCCACTCACACTGACCAATATCTGCTCTTTGGCTCAAACCACCCCCTTGAACACAAGCTCGGGGTGATCAGGACTCTTGAACACAGAGCCCTACAGGTGCCCACAACTGCAGAGGGAAGGGCTAAAGAACAACAACTTGTACGGAAAGCCCTCACAGTATGTGGGTACCCACGATGGTCCCTGGACAAAGTGCAGAAGTCCCAGAAAACAAAGAGACCAGATAGACAGGAGACGGAGACAAGAAGAAGAAGAGTGTCTCTCCCTTATTTAGCAGGAGTAGGGGAAAAACTACAGAGGATCTTCAGACAGCACAAAATCCCAGTTTACTTTAAACCGGTTAACACCTTGAGACAGAAATTAGTTTACCCTAAGGACAGGATCCCTAGTTACAAACAGAGCAATGTAGTGTATTATATCAGATGTCAGGAAAACTGTAATGAACACTACATAGGTGAGACTAAGCAACCTTTACACAAAAGGCTATACCAGCACCGCAGACTGCAGTCTGCAGTTCATCTCCACCTGAAAGACACTAACCACACGTCTGAGGATAAGGAAGTTAAAATCTTAGCCAGAGAGAAGAAATGGTTTGAGAGAGGGGTCAAAGAGGCATTCTATGTGAAACAGTTGAAACCCAGCCTTAACCGGGGAGGGGGTCTGAGACACGCTTTGTCCCCTGTTTACAATGGGGTACTCAGGTCAAAGCAGTTTCAGTCTTTTGTTCATGGTAATGAGTCATTCACATCATCAGGATAGTCGTCAAGGTAGCCATCTGGAGAGGCTTCCGTCCCATCATTAGGAGGGACAGCTGCTCTGTCATTAGGCGGGTGCTTACTAGAGCACAATAGGTGCTAATTAGAGCTATTGTTTAGTCACCAGCCTATAGCAGTCGGCCTCTCGGTAGGAGGGGTCTGGTTAGGTTTAAAACTCCAGCTTTTGTGGCTTCTGTTTATTCTTCTCTACAAGAGTCAAGACAGAAGTCAGAAAACCTGGATGAATTTCTGACGCAGTTTTTTGGTGGACTAAAGAAGTACACAGAAGTATCACGGACTTCATTGTCAGAATTTTTTTGAACTATCTAATATGTTTTTCCAAGTTGAATGAGAATTTTGGACTCCTATTTAACCTTCTACCACCCACCTCATTTTGGCTTGTCAGTATCTCATAAATAATAAGTGAAATTTCCCCATCGATGGGAAATACAGGCTTAGAAGGGGTTAAAGTTCGTGTTGTACTATTGACATCAAAGCACCAGTGACGCACACCAAAATGTAGGTCTCTTTTCTGTTGTCAATAAATTAATATGATATCCTGCTGACTACCACGTCATACATATGTCCTGGTAGTCAGGAGGATATCAAATGACAAGGATCTATTTTAGTTGTTATATAAAACAAATAATGAATGTTTTTTCATTCTTTCAATGGAAAAAATATTTAATTCAGTGAAACCTAGAACATACCATTCAAGTCAGCTTCGGCTCGTTGAATGGAACATTCCATCTTTTACCTCCAGAAATATTCGTACCATTGAACTCAAACATTCATTATTTGTATATTATTCATGTGGGGTTTTCCCCAAGAAATGAAGCACTAAATAAATAACTCAAATGGTTTTAAAAACTTGATAATACAGAAAAAAGGTGCAACTTGTGCTAATATTGAAACACAAATTGTGCCCATCTGTCCATTTTGTATATGGCCAAAGAATGAAATACGGCTATTTTAGCAATTCAAAGTGCAGCATTTGTAATTGCGCTAAAGTGTGTGTGTGTGTGTGTGTGTGTGTGTGTGTGTGTGTGTGTGTGTGTGTGTGTGTGTGTGTGTGTGTGTGTGTGTGTGTGTGTGTGTGTGTGTGTGTGTGTGTGTTTTCCTGTCCTGTGATCTCCACTGAATGGAAGAACAAGTGTGAACGCTGACATAGAACACATTTCCCCTCAAACAGCAGAACCACAGGAACCCAACATCAATGACAAAACACAAACACACCTGCCACTGCCACTGCTGTGAACTATCATTTACTGGTAGACCAGCTGGCTAACTGCTACCAGCCACGCTGACAGGGTAGAGGGAAAAGTCTGGAAAAACAAGCACTCACAAAACGGGATGGGATATCAAGGCAAATTAATGCATTTATAAAGCACTTTTCCACCTGATGTAGAACGTCAGCCTGCTTTACAATGACGCCTCACATTCATGCATTCACCCACACTCACCGACGTTAGTGTGGCGCCATGCAAAGAGCTTCACCGCACACCACAGCTTGGAGATTAAGGAACTTGCTCAAGGTTAGGGATCCTTCATGATTTTCAAATGTACTCGCTCGGGGGACTGAACCAAAAATAGTCCCATCAAGTAGGTCCAAGCAACTGGTGTATTTTCTGGAGCACAAGTCGCAACTTTTTTTTCCTGTGTTATCGTAGTGTACTTTTAATTATTGATATATATTCTTTCATTATTAGAGTTAATTTTGTTTACTGGTTTGATTCCTGGGAAATCACAACATAAATCATTAACATACAAGTTGGAGGACTTCGCAAAATAACGAAAACAAAAAAACCTGTGATGTATACACAGGGAACATAAACAAAAATGTGGCCCTACAAATGATTAGAACCTGCCACCGGTTTGAGCTTACTCACAAAAGTTAAATTTTGTCTTCTCATGAAAGTTTACAAGATTTGGATCCCAACCCATCACAAGCCCCCTTTTACATCTGGGTGGACTGAAACAACGAAGATCAAATGTCTTGTCAGACCACCTAGTACACCACCTAGTATCAAACCCCGGTCTGCATACCGTGAGTACATCCGGAAAGTATTCAGAGAGCTTCGCTTCACTTTTTCCACATTTTGTTATGTTATTCCAAAATCGATGAACTTCATTTTTTCCCTCAAAATTCTACCTACACACATTAACCGATAATGACAATGTGAAAGAGGTTTGTGTTTTTGTTTTTTTGTTTTTTAGATTTTTGCAAATTTATTAAAGATAATAATCATTTTTTTAAAAACTTAAGAAATCACATAAGTATTCACAGTCTTTGCCATAAAATTTAAAATTGAGCTCAGGTGCATCCTGTTTCCTCTGATCATCCTTGAGATGTTTCTACAGCTTAATTGGAGTCCACCTGGGGTAAATTCAAGTTGATTGGACATGATTTGGAAAGACACACACCTGTCTACATATAAGGTCTCACAGTTGACAGAGTACAAACCAAGCATGAAGTCAAAGGAATTGTTTGTAGACCTCTGAGACAGGATTGTCTCGAGGCACAAATCTGGGGAAAGGAAACATTTCTGCTGCATTGAAGGTCCCAATGAGCACAGTGGCCTCCATCGTCTGTAAAAGGAAGACGGCCTGGTCCACCAGGATTCTTCCTTGAGCTAGCCGCCCGTCTAAATTGAGTGATCAGGGGAGAAGGGCCTCAGTCAGGGAGGTGACCAAGAACCTGATGGTCACTCTGTCAGAGCTCCAGCATTCCTCTGTGGACAGAAGAGAACTTTCCAGAAGGACAACCATCTCTGAAGCAATCCACCAATCAGGCCTGTATAGTAGAGTGGCCAGACAGAAGTCACTCCTTAGTAAAAGGCAAATGGCAGCCCACTGATGTTTGCTAAAAGGCACCTGAAGGACTCTCAGTCCACGAAAAACAAAATTCTCTGGTTTGGTGAGATAAAGATTGAACTCTTTGGCGTAAATGCCAGACATCATGTTTGAAGGAAACCAGGCACCATCCCTACAGTGAAGCATGGTGGTGGTGTTTTTCAGCGGCAGGAGCTAGGAGACTAGTCAGGATTGAGGGCTTCAGGACAACTCTGTGAATGTCCTTGAGTGGCCCAGCCAGAGCCCAGACCTGAATCTGATTGAACATTTCTGGAGAGATCTGAAAATGTCTGTGCACAGACCTCCAACCTGATCCAACCTGATGGAGCTTGAGAGGTGCTGCAAAGAGGAATGGACAAAACCGCCCAAAGATAGATGCACCAAGGTTGTGGCATCATATTCAAGAAGACCTGAGGCTGTAACTGCTGCCAAAGGTGCATCAACAAAGTATTGAGCAAAGGGTGTAAATACTTACGTACACGCGATTTTTACGTTTTTTTTTTTGTTTGTTTTTTTATTATTTTTAATAAATTTGAAAAAATGTCCAAAAACTTCTTTCATGTTGTGTTTAGGTGGTGTTGTGAGTAGACCTTTGAGGAAAAAAATGAAAATTTACTCCATTTTGGAATAAGACTGTGACATAACAAAACGTGGAAAAAAGAAGCGCAGTGAATACTTTACGGATGCACCGTATAGGTGGTCCATATCCTACACCTCTACCGCGGAACTGCATGCTCTGCAAGATTAGATAAGGTGAACCAAAAATCAACACATTATAAACCATATCGAGGAGTCCCAGTGTAACCTCATGTCTTGGAGCAATTCTCTCGGATGGCTGTCACTGTAATTGGTGCAGCTATGGTTGCGATTGTTATGGCTATTATAGGGAGACGTGAGGCGGCATAACTGCCATCAGCGACTCTTCCATTGTACGTGAGTTAGAGAGAGAATACGTATATGGGGTCCTGCTGTCCACAGTGACCTGTATCTTAATGAGGAGGGCAAATCAATACGATGATGCACAAAGGACACAAAACCAACAGCTGCTATGGGCAAATGTTTTTTCAAAAAGAAACAATAATGCAGTTTCTTAGAATACAACCCCAAATCAGAAAACAGCACGATATGGAAAATGTATATTACAAAACGCACTGATTCTTGCATTCATTCTGACTTCTATTTCATTGCAGACACGACAAACCCAAGATATTTCATAATTTGCATAGTCAACTTCAGTTGAATTCTTAATTTAATGAAATATCTCCTCAAAGAACCAATAATAACTGCTTATCAACCATAACCTGAATCCTGTAATTACTGAAGCATTTACATTTCTCTTCAGTAAAAGACAATGAAAAGTTTTACAGTTACAAGAGGAAAAACTGACATGAAGATGACAAAGACACTGACATATACAACCATAAAACATGTTTGACAGCATGTTTCATCAAAGGTGAGTTCTCTTCAGGTCGGGGACAAAACGGGGGTTTGACAAACACGGGATGAATGACAACAGGCGGGAGACGTCTCCAGCAAAAGGCCGTCTTAAGAGAGAAAAGTCCATTTCCAGCTGAAAAGAAGACTGGAAGTGTTGGAAGCGTCTGACTCAACAATTACACGAGTGGGGAAAGCGGAGCTGCGCCTCCGCTGATAACCCGTCGCATTCTATTAAAACCCTGGCACTCCAACAGAGGAAATTATCACACATACACACTCAAATTTAAAACAGCAAAAGCTTCCCAGACAGGGATTCCTTTGCTGCATTATGTGAGCACAGGGAAAGCAGAGAGAGGACGGAAAGACAAGCAAAATGGAACAAATAATACTCATCATCACATACGTAATACAGTTTGCTATCTGTAGATTTAAAAGCTGCTAATGCTTGTAGCTGAGACTTGGTGTTTACAAGTTTCCGAGATAAAATTCCATGAAATTCCACTGGTACGTAACAGGAACAGCCCTGGTTTATATCCCATGAATCCCATGAATATCCCATGAATGAAACAAATTTTTTTGTTGTTTTTGTTTCTACTCTCTTTGAATGTCCTATTTTCTGTTTTACCGCAGTCCAGCATTAGGGGTCCCCAAGTGGTTCAAAATGCTGCTGCCAGACTTTTGACACGAAGCAGAATGTTTGACCACATTACACCCCTTTTGGCATCTCTTCACTGGCTTCCCGTCCCTTTGAGATTAGATTTTAAGCTTCTGCTACTAGCCTATAAAATTGTTCACGAACTGGCACCTCCCTACCAAGCTGACTTAACTGAACCCTATGTACCGGCCCGGGCTTTGCGTTCTCTGCGTGCAGGATTACTTTGTGTCGCTAGGGTGAATAAAAAGTCTGTGGGTCACAGAGCTTTCTCTTATCGTGCCCCTGTTCTGTGGGATGATCTCCCTGCATCAATAAAACAGTCAGATTCTGTAGAGACTTTCAAGTTCAGATTAAGACACACATTTCCCTTTTCGTATGGCTAGCATACTGGCATAGTATGTTACTATGCTGCTTACCTTTTTAAATTAATTTTATTAATTAATTCTAAAACTCTGGGTCTTTTAGTGAAGCTTAGGGCTAGTGGCTGACGATCACCTTAGTATTTCTTCTTTTTTCTTGTTGCTTAATGCTGACAGATTATACTGTATTTGTTGTCTTTCTGATGCCTGACTCTGTTGTAACCCTCCTGTCCTGTGCACCGGCAACACTTCCTGTATATTCGTTTTGTGAATTGCTTTGTAAATTGTGTTGGTAGCATGGCCCAAGCAGAGGTTCGCCCCTTTGAGTCTGGTCTGCTTGAGGTTTCTTCCTCAAATCATCAGAGGGAGTTTTTCCTTACCACTGTCACCTGTGTGCTTGCTCTGGGGGTTGGTAAGGTTAGACCTTACTTGTGCACCTTGAGGTAACTCTGTTGTGATTTGGCGCTATATAAATTAAAATAAATAAATAAATAAAAAAAATTAAAATTGATTCTGTTCTACTCTTTATACAAAGGTACCAAAAATTTAAAGTAAAGCGCCTTTTTGTTTGTGAACATCACACCACTCCCTCCATCTCCTCAGTCCTTGTACACTTGTCCTGCAGCGTGGAATCGTGTCAACCACACTCCTTCTCGCTCAATGAAATGATTCATTTTTCTATTACGGTTAAGAGTTTGTGAAATGAGCTATATAATCAACAGCATCGGGTTGTAAACAGCAGCCGCAACTCTGTGGGGAGGAAACATGTTTTCTTTTAGAAAATGATATTATGCTTCAGTGTGTGGTGAGCAACACTCCTTTGACAATGTTTACAAGGGCAATTTACAGGAAATAAAGTCATGAGGGGGCCCCAAAATGAAGGCAGCATTCCATAATAGGACGGAATGAGCAGGCATGGATGTGAAACAGGACGCAAATATCGAACTGCAAGATGTGGTTACAGCAACGATGGGTTTGCTCACAGCAGGGTTTTCGAAAAGGAAATGAAACTGTCCTCTGAGTTCAGGTTGGAGATAAAAGCTGTGAAATACTGTAAAACTTTTTCAAGCTATGTGGATTACTGGATGGCACCATCAGTTTTCCTGATTAATTCCACATATCTACAAATCCGCTGAGGCTCCAGCCCTCCTGTGAGCCATAATTGGAATAGCCGGGAATAGAACTCTTAAAAATTCTGCAATTTTGCAGAATTTTTCCCGATTGCACCAGAATAGCTCCCAATTTGCAGCGCTTGGCATAAAGTCCTTCCGAACAGGAACACTGCTCGACAAAAGTTATGAAAAATGTTTTTTTCCCCCCTCGATCCAAGAGCTCAATGGACTCCTGCTCACGTTGACCTTGGAGTGTGCACCACCCCATCCCCAGCAAGTGCAGAGCATACTCCATCCTCAGCTCCTAGGATCATGGAGTGATTCTTTCCATGCTTGGAGTGAAAATTGGATGGAGACATGCACTACAGCGGGCAAAGCTGTCTGGTGTCCCATCAAGCCACAGAAAATGTATAAACATAAGAAACTGAATGTTTTAACAAAACAAAAACTCCAAGGTACGGTCTACCGTAAATGGTTAAAAAGCCTTTATTTGCCTGACTCAGACGTTTTAAATTCTAAAAACTCTGACACCTCATAGCTTATCTTAAATGAGAATTTCGATTTATATATTTTGAGATGTTTCAACCTTAACTTTGTGAAGTGTCTTAAGGAGACTTATGTTGTAAGTTGGTGCTACAAAAATACACTGAAGTGAACGGAACTGCTTCCTGTGTTGGGTTGAGGTCAGGTGGCTGACGTGATCATTGAAGAATATTTCATTTATTTGCCTTGAGAAGCTCTTGGTTTGCTTTGGCAGCATGTTTTGGGTCATTAACTATCTGCAGTGTTTGTCAGCACACTCGAACATAAACCTTCTCATCGTGGAACAGTCCAATTATTCATAACCATCAAAAATGGAAAGACTGTCCATAAAAATACACGTAATTCCTAAATGGTTAATACGATACTTTTGTGAAAGTCCTTTACTGTAATTAAGGTTTAGTGTCTACACTGTAGGCGCATTTGATTACTTCATTTCAAATGCACTGTATCAAATACAGTGTTTGAATACTTATTTACACAACTGTACTTGAATTATGTGCCAAATAAAAGTATCTACAGTAGCTGTCCTTGCAGACTGCTCGATAATTATTTGATTACTTTAATATATTCACAGGATGCATAATTACTCGGCGGTGATGCAACTTCTACATGACAAAAGAACCTCATGGACTGTAACCTTCACAACAAACCAACAAGAAGGTCAATGATTCATGATAAAGACATGAAAAGAGGATCATAAATAAAAAAAGATTTTGCACAACACACCCCGTTTAATGTGAACGTGCAACAGGCGTGACACTGAGCTATAAGTGCATATATATGACTGCATGTAGGTGCCTTTGTTTTTGTGTCGACGAGGGTCAATGTTCGACTTTCTGCTCACATCTCTGACCCCATCACTGCAGCGCGCCCAACGATTACAACCGATCGATACACGTCTGTCGCAAGGTTACATGCATGTTTGAAAATATGTCATGTTGAAAATTGCTCTCATCAATCAATCTGCGGTTTCAAGGTCATTCAGGTGTCCAATGTGTGACTGATTCAAAATATTTATTTAAATAATTGATTAACTGTATGAATATTGTGGAATATCAAATGACTCAAACGGTGCAGACTCACGGAAATCTCAACATGGCGCTTCTCATCCTCAACAGCAATCCTCTCCTTCATCAAGGTGTGTTGGAGGTCCTCTTTGGTCGCAGCCTTCTGTGACGACAACATCCTGAAGACCTCATCTTTGAGCTGGGTCTGGACCTCAGCCTGTGCCGACAGCCGGGCCTTCTCCTCCTCTATCCTGTGAAACATCAACAGAAGTTTAATTCAGTTCGTCGAGATTCAAAATCATTAGTCGAACCAACAACTCTTTAATGTGCCCATATCCATGTGACAACAAAGTGGATTTGACCAGGGCTGGACACTAACAAGAACTGGCTCTCTCCATAGTCCAAGATTGGGGTCGGCCCTAAGTTAGGCCTTTTTAGAATTAAAGGCTGGTCAGAGATAGGCTGGTCTTATGCTACTCCTGGGAGACATCAAATACCCGTTGCCAACCTTGCGAAGAGCAGAGAACATGAGGAAACTTTGCAAGAGGAAGGAACACACAAGAACACAGTTCTATAAAAATCCCTTCAAGTTCAGCAAAGACCTTTTCACTACGGAAAAAAGTGGAACCTTGAAAACTCCGAAAGCAGGAACTGGCACATCTGGAAAAGGTCCACTATGACAAAAAGGTGCAAACAGTTAGTTATCCCACATGACACCCCACCTGTTCAAGCTCCTGAATCCAACTTGGAGACTAGCCCTCCAAAATGGAAGGAAGTAGAGAACACAGTACGGTGTGCAAGATCTGTCCAACCTCATGGAGCTTGAGAGGTGCTGCAAAGAGGAATGGGCAAAATTGCCAAAAGATAGGTGCGCCAAGCTTGTGGCATCATATTCAGGAAGACTTGAGGCACTGTTGCTGCAAAGGTGCATCAACAAAGTATTGCGCAAAGAGTGTGAATAATTATGTACATGTGATTTTTTTTTTTTTTAATTTTTAATAAATTTGCAAAAAGTTAAATTAAGAACTTTTTATGTTGTCATTATGGGGTGTTGTGAGTAGGATTTTGAGGGGGAAAAATGTATTGACTGGTATAAGGTAATATAAGAAACTGTGGAAAAAAGTGAAGTGCTGTGAATATTTTTCGGATGCACTGTGTGCCACCAAGCTGTGTCAGCTATATACTATGTTCACAGCAGGAAAATATCAGTGAAAACACTCACAGAATTGTGGGCCTTCGAAGGTGTTTAACATCCACCCTCAAAATTAAAATTTAACAGTCGATTGAACCTGGTTTTGCTGGGGTTTTTTTTGTTTGTTTTTCTTTTTGAAATCAAGACTGCCTTTATTTTTTTACACCCGTTCCCTGAAAGTTAAAACTTTAAGGCTTAAACAAGACCACTGGTTCACACAACAGAATCACACTTTAGATCATATTGCCACAACCACTATGTCTTCATGTGGAAAATGATTTCATAGTGCCTAACTTCCATAAAAAAGTAACAGACATTTGCTTCACTAGTGCAGTGTTGCAATGCATTGTGGTGGGTGGGTGGGGTGGTGCTGATATCCTTCATTTCTCACACTTTAGAGCAGCTTCAGTGTGACAGCACTGATGAACACTGCAGATGTGGAGAAGTGACCAATTTCCAAATAAATGGATATTTATGTTGTTTTTTTTGTTTGTTTGTTTTCATGGGTATTATAAAAAAAAAAAAAAAAACTTAAAAAAACCAACTGTTTTTGACCTTGTAGGAGATAATCCTGGCATGGTGGACCGCCAGGCCTGCACTAGCATAGGTGAAACATCATGGTGTTTGCTGTTATATAACTTGCAAAAAGGGGTCTAGTGTTGAGAAATTCAAGTTTGACTGGCATGAATTATTAAGAAGAGAAGAAGAAGACCATCATATTTAATGTGGGTAGCCAACGAAAGGGCAAAGCTTGTTTCTAGAAGGGCCCACGGCACGTGTCTCTCACTCCTCCCCAGCACTGTTCTTGAGAGTGCCAGTTGGGAACATGGCTGCTATCGGGAAGCGAACCCAGATCACTGGGTCCCAGTTCAACGTGCAAACCATTACGCCACCGCCTCCCTTAAAAAAGCAAGTTCTGAAGTCAGAATACCGAGATACGGACAATCCAAACTAATATCACTTTCAAATAATATACATTATCAAACAATATCGCGACCAAAATGATAGTAGCAGAAGGCACAAACGTTCCACAAAACAAGACTCATCCACACTCTGTAGGTACAAGGCCACCATTTGAATCTCGTCTGTGGGTTCTCATAGTTGCCTAGCAACGTCCTCCCTACTCAGCAGCCGCACACTTGATTGGAAAACAGGATGAACGTTCCTGAAACTATGAACTCAAACAATGATGGGAAGGTAAAACAAACAGCACAAAGAGAACTATCGCAAACCAAATGAAGACAGTGACAGAAGCTCAACAGAGCCAAAAAGAATGGCAAGAAATGGTATGCAAATAATGATGAGTGCAATGGCAAGAATATTTAATGAGGTGAAAGGTGGAACATACCATCTTTCACTCCATGAAATATTCTTTCAACTGAACAAATGAAAAAAACATTCATTATTTGTTTTACATAATGACTAAAACAGATCTTTGTCGTTTGATAGCTTATTTATAAAGAAGAGAAAAGTGTGCGTCACTGGTCCTTTGACATCTACAGGTTCCACACAGTCCAACAGAAATTTTAAATAGAAGTCCAATCCAATCCAATCCAACTTGCAAAAACAATCCTGACGATGTAATCCATACATCGTGTACAGACTGCTGACCGCTTTTCTCAAAATTGCGATAGAAATGCGTTGACCTCTTCATCCGAAAGTGGTTCCACTTCACCTATAAATGTCCCAGCGAATACTGCAAATGCCTCCAGATGGCGTATTGGATTTGTTTTGTTGTGTTAGAAAAATGAGCAGCTCCCGCCATGTTTGTTTTTAAGCTAAGCACCGTCACTGCTAATGTGAGCGTGCGCGGTGGTCACAGCGTGCAATAGCACAAATCATGTAGTTCCAAAATTACACGCCAAGTAGCACGATCGCACTGTAAAATAAAATAGGGTTTTTCACTAAAACACGTTTAAACAACATATAAACAACTTAAATATCACAGATTCAATGGGAAGACCATTGAAGATCACAGCAAACTCATTTGTGCCTAAACTAAACTCATTCATGGGTTTAAGATTCAAAATGGTGCCCAAAATGGCTGCTAATAGACCCTTATCATTGAATCTCTGTGATATTTAAGTTGTTTATACGTTGTTTAAAGGTGTCTTAGTGAAAAACCCTATTTTGGGAACCATCTTGGATAACTGGCTTGGCCTGGCCAGCTTTTATTTTTAGGAACATCCTGATTGTGTTTTGGGGTCATCTAAGGAACCTAAAAAAGTTGGTTTGGTTTAGTCTTGATGGGGGGATGCAAAATTGGTAGTGGTCGTAGCTCCCCTAGTAATTCTTGACTGAACAAGTTGCTGAATGGCTGCCTCTCAAGTTCTTTTAGTAATTTTTTTGTTATTACTCAACAAACTCATAAGAAAAGTAGTTACAGTGGAAATACATGCAGCAGCTGGAGAGAAGTTATCAAGGATAAGCTTCCACAACAATTTGAAGATTAGCTATGTTAGATGGGCAGTACCTTCATCAAATGAATGATTTCAACAAAGTGTAAGACAAATTTCAGGGGTTTGTATGTGGAAACAGCAAATACTGTATAAACTGAACAAAAATATTTAAAAATTTACATATCGTGATCCAAATTACATCTTATTTTGTTGTTTGTTTTCCCACTTCCCAAACCTGATTACTTGGCCAGACATACTTGCCTGTCCCTGCCTTGATTGTGTTCTCCACCTCCACCAGTTGAGGCTCCTGCGTCTCCCGTTTCTGGAATAGTTTCCAGATTAATTTCCGACATTTAATTTGCTACACACCTTAGTAATGGGTGGGCATTACATGTCAAGGTTGATTAGTTGTTAATTGTTTTGTTCATTGTAATTAGAGTTCTTTTTTCTGGAGTTACATTCATAGCAATCGCACTGGTTCCCAAGAACTTAATTCTGGGTAGCTTGGTTTGTTTGCCATGTTGTTCGTTTTTCATAAACACTTTAACATTGTTTATGTCTCACTGATTTGCATCCTGGACCCCGATCATTGACTAACTGGGGAGCGACAAACAAAGTGAACAGACGCAACATGACATGTTTGGCCCTGAGGAAGTGAAGCAAAGCGGGAAGATGGCAGCGAGTGGGAGACAGAGACCAGCCTTGTCCAGTCTCACAGTCCACTGAGCTGCACACATCAGCACACTCCATCCATCATCACACTCTTACCTCCTCAGAAACACACACACCGGAAACCTCCTAATGGCCTTTTGCGTTCACCATTTCACCATAATCCTCAACTCTCTGCTTGCACTGCTAATCCAACATGGCAACCATGAAGAACCCATGTTTACTGCAGTGATTCGAGGAAAATACACCTGAGCACAGACTGTGTGCCAGAAAGAGCAATCAACTGCAAGGACGTGCAATCAAAACTTACCATTTGGGATAAATGGGTATTTTACCTACTTCGAGAAACTGTGACCTACAATGTTTAAGTGGTAAAATTATTTTTGCCAGAAACAGAACCATTCTATAAAAAAACAGAAAAACTGGAACAAAACTATTTCCCCTCCTGAAGTGATTTAATATCCATGTTATGAGCGAGGACAGATATTGTTAAGGAATACAAACATTTGGCCATTCAAATGACGGCAACCCTGGCAGAAGGTCAACAGCTCTTTTTGTTTAGCTGTACTTTTGTGGCAGAAAAATAGGACAGTGAAACAGATATGAACAAGGCAACATAGAACCATAACAAAATGTACAAATTTTACTTTTTTAATTAAATGGTCTGCCTCTGACGTTGCCCGTTGAAACTCAAAAAGCAGTTCAGAAATTTTCGACAACCCACATCACCAACACGTCCCCTGAAACACCACATGAACTGATTATTAAAGCATTTTCCCCAAAGACAGCGACCTGAAAAGTCTACACACACACACACACACACACACACACACACACACACACACACACACACACACACACACACACACACACACACACCTTCCATCACTTACTCCAATTAAGTGTCATGGTGAAAGGGCTGGAGCCTACACTGCAAAAACTGAGTAAAAAAGGACTTGTTTAAAGAAAATTTGACTTAATTTTGTCTAAATAAAAAAATAATCTTGTCAAGCATTTTTTTACATAAGAAAAAATGTCTTATTTTGGGAAAATGTATCTCACTTTCTCTTAATACGTTTTTCCAGGTGATATCAAGCTGTATTTAACCAGTAATAAGGAAAGGCAATGGATTTCAAATTATCCAAGCAAAGGAACAAGACTGTTTTCCTTATTTTAAGACAGACGCTAATCTTAAGATAAGAATTCTGTCTAGTTTTAAGGCACATTTTGATTAATTGGTGCCTAGACATTTTGCTGGTTTTGAGAATTCTAGCCAAGTAAATTCTTCTTACCCCACTGGCAGATTTTTATTTTTGCTTATTGCAAGACAATCTGGCTAGATTTCAGATTATTTATCTTATTTTGAGAGGGACAGTTTTTGCAGTGTATCCTAGCAGTCAATGGGCGTGAGGGGGGGTACACCCTGGACAGGACACCAGTCTGTCGCAGGGCCACACAAAGACAAGCAAACACACCTACACACCTACGGATAATTTAAAGTTTCTAATCCACCTAACCTGCATGTCTTTGGATATGGGAGAAAACCGGAGCACCTGGAGAGAACCTGCGCAAACATGGGGAGAACATGCAAACCCCACAGGAAGACTACAGGTTGGAATAAATCCCATGACCTTCTTGGGGTGAGGCAACAGTGCTAACAACTAAGCCAACATGCTGCACCGCAGATACACAATATTAAAATATATACAATAAAGAAAGACTTCTCTCAATCATACAGTACATTTTTTTAAAAAGTAAAGGCATTATGGTGACCAAAGGCTCCAACTTTAGGCAAATAAAAGGAAAGAAACCCTGAAGATAGAAAGCTTAAAAATAAAACTGTCAGCTTGCTTCTCAATAGGTGCTAACCAAAGCAAAGACTGCCATCATTCGCTGGAATGTTATCTACATACCTGCATCACTTCCATTGCTCTGCAGTCATTATTGCCATGTCCCAGAGTTATTGGAAGCATTTTTCATTTGGCTGTAGAAGACTGGCATTAGTTAAGTAAAGGAGAAAATGGTAAGGTGGAGAGAAGATAAAGAAAGCCGAGTTGTAGAAGAAAGAATATATCTTCGGGGGATAAGCGGGCAATGCTTAGACTGGACCTGTATTATAACAGAGGATAAACTTATCCCTGTAGGCTGTGTACTGTTGGAGCACGTCTTTAAAAGATGAAAATGGAAATGTAGCACTATCAAGGTCCTCAAAGACGAAGTGAGTGGAAATGGATCCTTCCAGAAAAATAACTCACAAAGGAGACGGAGTCAACGTATTTGAAAATTTGGTCCTACCTTCAGTATATCATTTTTAAAGATGATACGAGATAAGTTGTATATCAAAATTTACTTACAGTGCACTCCAAAAGTATTGGAAAATGCAGTATTTCACACATTTTAATTTGTTTATGTTTAAAATTTCTAAAATTAGCTTCCTTAAACACAAACTGAAAGCAAATCTCTACAACTTGATATAAATGAATTAAAAATATAAAAGCCAAGATGATAGCGTGCCTAAGTAATGTAACGTTTTGGTATAATACCTGTAAATATTCAGTTGTATTGCCAGTTTTCTTCAGACAAGTAGGGGATGGACACATGAACATTTCCAAATCACTGAATATGTCTTGGACTTTATTTACATCAATTATGAAGAAATACAAACGGCATGGCACTCTATGGTAAATCTGTGTGGAGTAGACGTTCTTAAAAACTATCTACTCCACTATCTACTAATCTATTCCCTCACTCTTCTCCTTCTTGCACAGTCACATAGTTTCTGAGAAGTATTATACCAAAGTGGCCCATTACTTATGCAACCCCATCATTTTAGCTTTTAAAATTGCAATCAATTTATATCAAGTTGTAGAGATTTGCTTTCAGTTTGAGTCTTAGGAAGATAATTTTAGAAATTTTTATTTTTTGTATTTGAAATGGCATAAACAAATTAAAATGTGTTTATATATATATATATATATATATATATATAAACGGCTGAGTGGATCCTTGTCATTTGATTGGTGCTTTGTATGTCACATGACATGGATTAATTCATCCCATCTGTGTTGCATTGCATTTACAATGTGGCTTGGTTCCATTTAGAGTGCAAATTTGGTTCCATATGTTTGGTACCATTGCACTCTGCAGACAGATTGCAGAGTGTAAAGCTAGGACATCTTACTACTCATCATTAATTGAAGAAAATAAGAACAACCCCAGGTTTCTTTTCAGCAATGTAGCCAGGCTGACAAAGAGTCAGCGCTCTATTGAGCCGAGTATTCCTTTAACTTTAACTAGTAATGACTTCATGACTTTCTTTGCTAATAAAATTTTAACTATTAGAGAAAAAATTACTCATAACCATCCC